>NC_085138.1:214526777-214776777 GCF_035046485.1 Aedes albopictus
AATTTCAATTCGGAGAATCTCGTTCAAAAACTGAAGCTTCGTCGTACCAAGGAATTCGTCCCAATCAGCGGTGTTGGCCTTTCGTCGATTTCGTCCAAACACACCACATCCATTCGTATTCAGTCCCACCGCGCTGAATTTGAAGATACCTGGAAGTTTCATGTGCTGTCCAAGCTGACACTGGAGTTGCCGAATCAAGCTGTTGATGTCTCCCGTTCCAGTTGGCCTTCGGATATCGTACTAGCAGACCCTACCTTCGACCGCCCAGGTTCAATCGACTTGATTCTAGGCGTTGACATCTTCTACGACCTTCTCCGTGACGGTCAGATCAAGAACGGTAGTGGAGAGCCTGTTCTGCAGAACACTGCCCTCGGATGGGTGGTTTCCGGAAATGTGCAAGCGGCGGTTCCTGTGGCAGTCTCCAACCTTGCCCACATTTCGTCCACTCCAACGATCGAGGATCAGCTAGCGCGGTTCTGGGAAATCGAATCGTGCCACGCCCAAAGTACACATTCCGTCGAAGAAACAGAATGCGAGGAGTTTTTCGCAAAAACGACTGAGAGGGATTCTTCTGGTCGTTTCATCGTCGGTCCACAGGTATTATCGAAATAAGCGATTAGAACGTTAGGCCAAAAACGTTATAAGGTTGGAAAGGTCATTGGGCCGAAAATTTTGTTAGGTCGAAAAGGTCACCAGGCCGATATATCGTTTGGTCTGAAAAAACGTCTTGTGACCTCAAAATATTGTTACATCTATATAAATAAAAATGAGTTTCAAGTCCCTTTGAGGCAACACAACTCACAAACGGGTGAACCGATCAGCATGAGTCTTGCACGATTTGATTCATATTTATGGTAACAGTGTTTATATGTATTAAAAATTACGAAAAACAACTAATAAAGTAAGAAAATTTATAAAGTAGTGATTTTTCGTGAACTGGGAAGAAAATCAACATGATCGAAATGAACCCAATCTAGAGTGCTGTGCCGCAATGACCTCAACAGCTGTCAAACCACCACAGCTTGGGAAGACAAAGCTTCCCGGGACAGCTAGTCAAATATAAATATGGCAGAATAAGTCATTAGGCCAAA
Source organism: Aedes albopictus (assembly GCF_035046485.1). Taxonomy (NCBI): domain Eukaryota; kingdom Metazoa; phylum Arthropoda; class Insecta; order Diptera; family Culicidae; genus Aedes; species Aedes albopictus. Next base: position 214,527,869 of record NC_085138.1, read on the forward strand.
AACGTCATTGAACCGGATTGTTCATATGGCCGAAAAGGTCTTTAGACCGAAAAGGTCTTTAGGCCGAAAAGGTCTTTAGGCCGAAAAGGTCTTTAGGCCGAAAAGGTCTTTAGGCCGAAAAGGTCTTTAGGCCGAAAAGGTCTTTAGGCCGAAAAGGTCTTTAGGCCGAAAAGGTCTTTAGGCCGAAAAGGTCTTTAGGCCGAAAAGGTCTTTAGGCCGAAAAGGTCTTTAGGCCGAAAAGGTCTTTAGGCCGAAAAGGTCTTTAGGCCGAAAAGGTCTTTAGGCCGAAAAGGTCTTTAGGCCGAAAAGGTCTTTAGGCCGAAAAGGTCTTTAGGCCGAAAAGGTCTTTAGGCCGAAAAGGTCTTTAGGCCGAAAAGGTCTTTAGGCCGAAAAGGTCTTTAGGCCGAAAAGGTCTTTAGGCCGAAAAGGTCTTTAGGCCGAAAAGGTCTTTAGGCCGAAAAGGTCTTTAGGCCGAAAAGGTCTTTAGGCCGAAAAGGTCTTTAGGCCGAAAAGGTCTTTAGGCCGAAAAGGTCTTTAGGCCGAAAAGGTCTTTAGGCCGAAAAGGTCTTTAGGCCGAAAAGGTCTTTAGGCCGAAAAGGTCTTTAGGCCGAAAAGGTCTTTAGGCCGAAAAGGTCTTTAGGCCGAAAAGGTCTTTAGGCCGAAAAGGTCTTTAGGCCGAAAAGGTCTTTAGGCCGAAAAGGTCTTTAGGCCGAAAAGGTCTTTAGGCCGAAAAGGTCTTTAGGCCGAAAAGGTCTTTAGGCCGAAAAGGTCTTTAGGCCGAAAAGGTCTTTAGGCCCAAAAGGTCTTTAGGCCCAAAAGGTCTTTAGGCCCAAAAGGTCTTTAGGCCCAAAAGGTCTTTAGGCCCAAAAGGTCTTTAGGCCCAAAAGGTCTTTAGGCCCAAAAGGTCTTTAGGCCCAAAAGGTCTTTAGGCCCAAAAGGTCTTTAGGCCCAAAAGGTCTTTAGGCCCAAAAGGTCTTTAGGCCCAAAAGGTCTTTAGGCCCAAAAGGTCTTTAGGCCCAAAAGGTCTTTAGGCCCAAAAGGTCTTTAGGCCCAAAAGGTCTTTAGGCCCAAAAGGTCTTTAGGCCCAAAAGGTCTTTAGGCCCAAAAGGTCTTTAGGCCCAAAAGGTCTTTAGGCCCAAAAGGTCTTTAGGCCCAAAAGGTCTTTAGGCCCAAAAGGTCTTTAGGCTCAAAAGGTCTTTAGGCCCAAAAGGTCTTTAGGCCCAAAAGGTCTTTAGGCCCAAAAGGTCTTTAGGCCCAAAAGGTCTTTAGGCCCAAAAGGTCTTTAGGCCCAAAAGGTCTTTAGGCCCAAAAGGTCTTTAGGCCCAAAAGGTCTTTAGGCCCAAAAGGTCTTTAGGCCCAAAAGGTCTTTAGGCCCAAAAGGTCTTTAGGCCCAAAAGGTCTTTAGGCCCAAAAGGTCTTTAGGCCCAAAAGGTCTTTAGGCCCAAAAGGTCTTTAGGCCCAAAAGGTCTTTAGGCCCAAAAGGTCTTTAGGCCCAAAAGGTCTTTAGGCCCAAAAGGTCTTTAGGCCCAAAAGGTCTTTAGGCCCAAAAGGTCTTTAGGCCCAAAAGGTCTTTAGGCCCAAAAGGTCTTTAGGCCCAAAAGGTCTTTAGGCCCAAAAGGTCTTTAGGCCCAAAAGGTCTTTAGGCCCAAAAGGTCTTTAGGCCCAAAAGGTCTTTAGGCCCAAAAGGTCTTTAGGCCCAAAAGGTCTTTAGGCCCAAAAGGTCTTTAGGCCCAAAAGGTCTTTAGGCCCAAAAGGTCTTTAGGCCCAAAAGGTCTTTAGGCCCAAAAGGTCTTTAGGCCCAAAAGGTCTTTAGGCCCAAAAGGTCTTTAGGCCCAAAAGGTCTTTAGGCCCTGTAACCTGCGTGTTACAATTAACCCAGTTTGTCTAGTTTCGTCACTGCGTGTACTCTGAGTAGTTTGTATATAGTCCGTTGTTGATACTCAGAGTAATGTTTTTGTTTTGAATTGGCAACATACACCACCACTGACGTGATGAACAATTTATTTTAATTTGTTTATTTCATGTTTGATTTTATTTGGTGTTAGGTTTTTCCATTTTAATATGTTAGGTAGTAAATTATAGTTTAGATTTAGATAGGTTTTTAAATGAAGTTAGGTCCCATTCTCCTCCCGTTGCAAAGAAAGCGGCGCAACATAACTGCATAACAAGTCGAGCACGGTGGTAGGAGATGGCGGCAAGGTGGTGTGCGACATTCTGGACGGAGGATGACATTTTGAAAAGGAGATCGTTTTGCACCGTGAAAGAGCCCGGTCGCGTGATTCTACTCCGCTAGTGTGCGCGCACCGTTTTTGTGAAATCGGAGTGAACCAAACCTGGAAGGTTGTTCCCAGGTCGCCGGGAGTGACTAGTTGCAGAAAGTTCCCCGGAACGCGCCGGCCCGCGGTCGGAAAACAGTGCTGTGCGAGTGCAGTGAAAAGGGTATAGGATCGCCGCCATTGGGAGGCTAATTGTAAAGGAGCCTTTCGCTTCCCGCGGCTAATCGCCAAAGATCCCTCCGAATACCCACCGTCCTTACTGTGGAGGCTCAGCCAGTAGAGTACCTCGCCCCCACAGTTAAAAGCCAAGAAGGACGAAGCCAGTAGAATACAAAGGGGCGTATTCACTGGAGTAGCTCACTGCGGTGACTACTGGGATCGACTACGGCGAGTAGTCGGTTCGGTGAATATCACCAGCGTCGCTAGGGGGGGTCCGACAAAGGAGTTTATCTCCTCCCCCTAGCTAAAAGCCAAGGACCGTCGCTTCGGCGGCGAATTAGCCCAACCCGAAGAAGAGGAAGGTGAAGAAGCAGAAGTGGAAGAAGAAGAAGGACGAGGAAGCTCCGCATATCCCGTGCGGGAGCGAACGCCACCACCGTGCTGAAAGGGCCCCAACGAGTGTCGACGAGCCAGTGACCAGTGACGTAGCGAGGAGGAGAAAATAAGGTCAGAAGTAGAATAGAAGTTTTAATTGAAATATTTCTTTTTCCCAAATTTCACCCATCCGAAATCCAAAGTTTATTGGAAGTACCCTGCTCCGAGCCGCCCTGCCGGGCAAATGCAGGTAAGGGCAAGAAAGTAATTCTTACAGCCCAAAAGGTCTTTAGGCCCAAAAGGTCTCTAGGCCCAAAAGGTCTTTAGGCCCAAAAGGTCTTTAGGCCCAAAAGGTCTTTAGGCCCAAAAGGTCTTTAGGCCCAAAAGGTCTTTAGGCCCAAAAGGTCTTTAGGCCCAAAAGGTCTTTAGGCCCAAAAGGTCTTTAGGCCCAAAAGGTCTTTAGGCCCAAAAGGTCTTTATAAATGAATGACCTTGTTCTTTATAAATGAATGACCTTGTTCTATACTTGAATTATTCAGCCCTAACGTCCTTTTCGGCCCAATGAATTTTATTTTTTCGGCCTAATGAAATTTTCGGCATAATGAAATGTTCGGCCTAATGGCCTATTTTGCCTAATGACCAACAAAGCATACAATTGAGTAAGCTGTTGTATTAATTATAAATGCCAAGAAATATGTACATATCATTGAAATAAAATATGTTTAGAAATACAACAGCTTAAGTTTTCAAAACATTCTGCACCATGCCTTCCTCTGCTTGTATGGGTCATATGAATAGGAACCCCAGCAAAGATTGGGAGTGATTTGCCATTAGAGGCTTCATGCTTCATGTATCTTTATTTGAATATGAAGGGTCAGAATGCCGTTTTTTTATTCGTGAATTTTAACTTAGGCTTATTGTTCACACAGAATGCCGTTGGTACGGTTCTATATTCATCCTATTCGAAAACAAGCAGTTACGGTACTATGTTTACTTTTAATACAAATACGATAATAAGAGTATAATGCTTTTGGTCTCTATTATTTCTTTACATATACACAGAAAGCCGCTTATCTACGACACAACTTACTAAGAACAGCTTACCCAAGAATTCACTTACTCATCAAGTCTCTGAGCGTCTAGGTCACTTGTTTATCAAGTTACTCAATAACTCATTAACACATTCATTCAAAACAGTCACTCACTTACCCATCAACTTATTAATAAACCAACTCACTTATCAAATCACTCGTTTATCATTTTAATCATTAACTCATCAACCCACACACTTACAAAATCTCGCTCACCAAGTCACTCACTTACTCTTCAATTCACTTACTCGGTTGATCTCTCATCAATTAAAATATTGATTGCTTGTTCAGTCCCTCCGGCAGTTCGTCTTCGATTTGTGTTTAACCCAAAAGTGTTCTTTTTATTTTTTAAATAGGCGATAACTAAGCCACTCACTTACCGACACACTAATTCAATCAAATTATTGGGATAACATATTGAAATAAAAAAAGTGAAACTCATCAACTCACTTACCAACAATATTTCAAGCTTGCTTAAATTCTGAAATTTTTTACAAACACCAGTCATTCAATTCAGCAACCTCTTTGTCATTATTTTGGATCGGCTTCGTCATGCTTCACGACATTTGAGCCTATTAATTAAGTTAAAATGTTTATGTTTGGTTTATGAGCTCAACGCGCATTGCAGCAAAATTTGAATTAAGATTAAAACTGCAAGTTGCGAAGAAATTCCGGCGTTCCAGCTGGAGCGTAATGCCAACATAAAAGAAGAGTTTATATCATACATTACTGAAATAGCCATGCTATTAGGTGAAGTAAGTTACTAAAAATGCTAAATGTATCGGTTTTACTTAAACATTTTTAGTGGGACTGTTATGCGTAGAATTTCAATTGTGGGACAGACATGCGTAGAAATTCAACAGTGGGACAATTTGACTTGGCATGCTTTTCATTGAGTCTTCGAACAAAGTATGATATTTTTTGATGTTATATGAAAATATACGTATTAATAGAGCGCCTGGTGCAAAAAAGTCAAAATCGTCAGAAAGTAACATGGGACAACTATGCTTATAACGGCAGTATTTAATATGTATGCTAAGCAAACTGTATCATTTGGATTGTATTTATCTGTTGATATGAAAAGATGAGGTGGTTTTGCGCCCGTTTATGAAGGAGCGGTGTTGTAGACACTAGCGTGCGCAGGGTTCTTGCTTAGGGGGGGCACCATAATAATGGTGCAATATATGTATGATCATGGTGCAAAATAGAATTATGGTGTTACACCCAATATGAATTCCCAAGTAGGGGTTTCAACATGTTGTGGTGCTAACATCGCCAAGTACTTCATATTGGGATTCTGGAGAAGGCTTTGGATGGTGATAATTTCAAGGCATTACGAAACTTTAATATGAAGGCATTATCTCGGCTTTTATAAAATTTTATAAACGTACTAGCTGTACCCGGCAAACTTTGTCTTACTGCGTTTTTTGACGTTTCAAGTTTCTAGCCAAGACCCCGGTCAAAATGTATGGAAGATCGATTTTCAACAACTTTAAATTTTTCCATGTTTTTTGCCTCATAAACCATCCTTCGGTGAAAACTAATATAACAAAACTAAGACGACCATAATCGGACCTTCCGTTCGCAAGTTATGCGCGGTCCCACGTATGCCACTGCATTTTTATATATATAAGATCAAATACAATGGAGAATATCGAGAAAATTATCAATTATAGAAAAACAAAATATTGTTGTTGTGAAAGAATTTTGATCCTGGACAATTAGTGATGCTAGAATTGGAGAATGTCAGAATTCCTAGATAGAACATCTTGATCGGAATCCTTGTTGCAATCTACAGAGGATTTCTCCAAAGATTCGTGCATGATTCCTCCAGGAATTCCCCCAAAAAAATCTTCCAATAATTCCTTCAGAAATTCCTCCAGGATGTCTCAAATATTTCTCCAGGAATTCCTCAAATAATTCCTCCAAGAATTCCTCCAGCAAATACTCTTCCAAAATTACCTCCAGGAATTCCTCCTGAAATTTTTTTCAGGAAAAATCCTCTAGGAATGTCTGCCAGAATTCCCCCAATATTTCCTCCAGGGATTCCTCTAGGAATTGCTTCACGGAATTCCCCAGAAAATTCTAAAGGAATTTCTGCAGTATATCTTCCTGGAATTCCTCGAGAAATTCCTACAGGAGTTCCTTCAGAAAATTATCCAGCAAATTCTCAACGATTTTCTTCAGGAATTCCTGAATCCATGAATTATTTCAAAAAATCCTTCTTGAATTCCTCAACAAATTCCTCTAGAAATTCCTTCAGAAATTTCTCGAAAAATAACGCCAGAAATTCCTACAGGAATTCCTCCCAAAAAAATCCCCCAAGAATTCCTCATGAAATTCCTCCAGGGATTTCTCCAGAAAATCCTCTAGGAATTTCTGCCAGAATTTCTCCAGAGAATCCTAATAGAATGTCTCCCGGAACTCTTCCAAAAATTTTGCGAGGAATCTCTACAGGAACTCCTCCACAGATTCCTCCAGTAATTTCTCCAGGATTTTTTTTCAGGAATTCCTCCAGGGATTCAATAATGAATTTCTTCAGAAATTCCTCCAGATATTACTTTAGAAATTCCTCGAGGGGTTCCTTCAGACATTTCTTTAGAAATTCCTCCAATATGCAACTAGTGATTTCTTTCAGGAATTCCTCCACGGTATCCTGCAGAAAATCCTGAAGGAATTTCTTCCAGAACTCTTCCAGGTATACCTACAGGGAATCCTCCAGGAATTTCTTTAGGATTTTTTCCAGAAATTTCTTCAGGAATTTCTCCAGGGATTCATTACTGAATTTCTTCAGAAATTCCTCAGAAACTTCTTCCAGAAATTCCTTCAGGAATACCTTCAGAAATTCCTGGAGGAGTTCTTTCAGACATTTCTCCAGGAAGACTCATATATTTCTCCAGAAATTCCTCAAATAAATCCTCCAGGAATTCCTCCAGTAAATACTCCTAAAATTCCTCCAGAGATCCCTCCTGCCATTTTCTAGGAAAAATCCTGAATGTCTGTCTGTCAGAATTCCCCCAATATTTCCTCCACGGATGCCTCCATAAAATGCTAAAGGAATTTCTCACGGAATTCTTCCAGGTATTCCTCAAGAAATTTCTCTAAGAATTCTTCCATGGATTCCTCCAGGAAATTCTCAAACAATTTCATCAGGAATTCCTCCAGGGATCTCTCCATTGATTTCTTCAGAAATTCCACTAAAAATCCTCCAGAAATTCCTAAAATTCCTCCAGCAATTCCTCTAGGAATTTCTGCCTGAGTTCCCCAAGAATGTCTCCCGGAACCCTTCCAAGAATTTCTCGAGAAACTCCGCAAGAAATTTGTCCAGGAAATCCTCCACGGATTCCTTCAGGTATTTCTTCAGGATTTTTTCCAGCAATTTATCCAAGAATTCCTGTAGGAATTCATTCATAAATTTCTTCAGAAATTCTTCAAAAAAATCCTCCAGGTATTCCTTCACAATTTGCTCGAGTAGTTCCTTCAGACATTCCTCCAGAAATTCCTCCGAGATGCCTCCAGGGATTTCTCCCCGAAATTCATCCATGAACTCCAACAGAAAATCCTAAAGTAATTTCACCCGAAACTCTTCCAGGAATTCCTCCAGGAGTTCCTCGAATGATTCCGCCAGAAATTCCACCAGGGAATCCTCCACAGAATCCCCTAGGAATTTCTCCATGATTTTTTTTCCTGAAATTTCTTCAGGAATTCCTACGGGGATGTAATAATAAATGTCTTCAGAAATTTCTCCAGATATTCCTTCAGAAATTCCTCGAGAAGTTCCTTCAGACATTCCTCCATTAATTTTCCAGGAAGCCTCATATATTTCACCAGAAATTCCTCAAATAATTCCTCTGGTAAATACTCCAATAATTCCTCCAGAGATTCCTCCTAAAATTTTCTTTTAGGAATGACTGTCAGAATTCCTACAATATTTCTTCTAGGGATTTCTCTAAGAATTGATCCTCGCATTCCTCCAGATAATCCTAGATGATTTTTTAACGGAACTCTTTCAGGAATTCCTCCTAGAATTCTTTGAAAAATTCCCCATGGATTCTTCCAGGAAATTCTCGAGGCATTTCTTCAGGGATTCCTCCGAGGATTCATCCATGAATTTCTTTAGAAATTCCGCAATAAATCCTCCGGGAATTCTTTCAGAAATTTCTAAGGGAAGAGCGCCAGAAATACTACCAGGAACTCCTCCAGGGATTCCTCTTAAAAATCCTCTGGGAATTTTCACCAAAACTACAGGGATTTCTCATTACATTCCTCCAGAATTTTTTCTAGGAGTTTCCCCAAATGATTTCTCCAGGAATGTCTGCCAGAATTTCTTAAATATTTCCTCCAGGGATTCTTCAAGGAATTGCTCTATAGATTCCTCCAGAAAATCCTAAAGGAATTTCTACCGGAACTCTTCCAGGATTTCCTCCCGGAATTTCTCGAGCAATTCATCCATGGATTCCTCTAGGAAATTCTACAGGAAATTCTCAAGGACTTCTTCAGGGTTTCATTCCTTCAACGATTTATTCATGAATTTCTTCAAAAATTCATCCAGAAATACCTCCAGGAATTACTCCAGAAAATCCTCTAGGAATTTCTGTCAGAATTCCTCCACACAATCTAAAAGGAATGTCTCCCGGAACCCTACCAAGAATTTTGTGGGATACCCCCATGGATTCCTCCAGGAATTTCTCCAGGATTTTTTTCCGGAATTCCTTCAGAAATTCCTCCCTCCATGGATTCCACCACAAATTTCTCAAGGCATTTATTATTATTGACTTTTTATTATGGGGAAATTCAGCCCGAGACTGGTTCATCCCCTCAAGGCATTTTCCAGGAAATCCTTCACGGAATCCTCCACATAATCCTCAATCAATTTCTCCCAGAAGTCTTCTAGGAATACCTCCAGGGATACTTCCATGGAATCCCCATGAAATACCTCCAGGGATTGCTGCCGGGATTCCTACAGAAAAATCTCTAAGAATTTCTGCCAGAATTCCTCCAATATTGTCTCCAGGGATTCTTCCAGAAATTCCTCGACTAATTCCTCCAGAAAATCCTAAAAGAATTTTTCCCGGATCTTTTCCGGGAATTTCTCTAGGAGTTTATCCAGAGATTTCTCCATGGATTCCTCCGAAATTTCTTCGGGAATTCATCCATGAGTTTCTTCAGAAATTGCTTAAAAAAATCCTTTAATAATTCCTCGAGGAGTTCCTCCAGACATTCCTCCAGGAAGCTTTAATTATTTGTCCAGGAATGCCGTAAAGAATTCATCCAGGAATTTCTCTAGTTATTCCTCTAAGAAATCGTAAATGAATTCCTCCAAAAAATTCTGGAGGAATTTATCCAGAAATACCTCCCGGAATGCAAACATGGATTCTTCCAGAAATTTCTCCAGAGATTCCTGAAGAAAATCATCCAGGAATTTCTCCAGGAATTCCTCCAGGAATGTTTCGCAAAAAATACCTCAAAGAATTCTTTCAGGAATTCCTCCAGGAATTCCTCCATGCATACCTTCAAAAATTTCTTCACTAATTTCATCTTGAATTTCTACAGGGATTCCTCCAGGAATTTCTGCAAGGATACCTTAAGGAATTCCTTCTCGAATTTCTCCAGAAAATCCTGAAGAAATTTCTCCCGGAACTCTTCCAGAAATTCCTCGAGAATTTTTTCCAGGGATTTCTACAGAATTTTCTTTTCTGGAAATTTTCAAAGAATCTCTCCAGAAATTTCTCCTGGGACAACTTTAAAAATTTCCCTAGTTTTAGCTCCGGAAAATCCTAAAAAAAATCTTCATGGATACCCCCAAGAATTCCTCTAGGTATTTATCCACGGATTTCCCCAGAAAAAACTTCTCCCGGAACTGTTCCAGGAATTCCTCAAGGAATTCCTCGAAAAATTTCTCCAGGGATTCCTCCATGGATTTCGCCAGGAATTCCATCAATGTTTTTTTTCAGATATTCCTCAAAAATCCCTCTAGGAAATCTTTCAGAAATGGCTCGAGGAGTTCCTTAAATCATTCCTCCAGGAAGCCGCAAATGTTTTTTCACAAATTTTTCAAAGAATTCCTTCAGGAAATCCTGCAGAATTTTATCCAGGAATTCCTTCATTTTTCCAGGAATTTCGCCAGAAAAATCTTTAAGGATTCTTCCAAGGATTCATCCTTGAATTCCTTCACAGATTCCTTCAGGAATCCCTCCTAGGATAACAGCAGGGATTTTTTCCAGATCTTTTCTGGGTATTTCTCTAGGAATTTCTTTAGGGATTTCTCCATGGATTCCTCCAGGAATTTCTTCGGGAATTCATCCATGAGTTTCTTCATAAATTACTCAAAACAAAATCCTTCACAAATTCCTCGAGGAGTTCCTCTAGACATTCCTCCAGAATTTAAGGTCCAGAAATTCCTTAAAGAATTAATCCAGGAATTTTTCCAGTTATTCCACCAAAAAATTCTTCAGGAATTTATCCAGAAATACCTCCCGGACATGGATTCCTCCAGGAATTTCTCTAAAGATTCCTCAAGAAAATCTTCCAGGAATTTCTCCAGGAATGTTTCTCAAAAATACCTCAAAGAATTCTTTCGGAAATCGCACCAGGAACTCCTCCACTATACCTTCAAAAATTCCTTCGTTAATTCCATCTTGAATACCTCCGGGAATTTCTACAGAGATTCCTCCAGGAATTTCTGCAACGACTCCTAAAGGAATTCCTGCTCGGATTTCTCCAGAAAATTCTGAAGAAATTTTTCCGGAACTCTTCCAAGAATTCCTCGAGAAATTTCTCCAGCGATTTCTACAGACATTTTTTCAGTATTTTTTTCTGGAATTTTTTAAGGAATCTCCAGAAATTTCTCCTGGAACAACTATAAAAATTTCTCTATTAATTGCTCCAGAAAATCATCTAAAAAATTCTTCATGGATTCCTCCAAGAATTCCTCTAGAATTAATCCATGAATTTCTCCAGAAAAAAAACCTCTCCTGGAACTGTTCCAGGAATTCCTCGAAAAATTTCTTCAGGTATTCCTCCATGGATTTCGCCAGGAATTTCTTCAAGAATTTCTTCAGGAATTCCTCAAAAATCCCTCTAGGAATTCTTTTGCTCGAGGAGTTCGTTTAATCATTCCAGGAAGCCGCAAATATTTTTCCAGATTTTTTTCATAGAATTCCTTCAGGGAATCCTCCAGAAATTCTTCCAGGAATTCCTACATTTTTTTTAGGAATTTCTCAATAAAAACCTCTAGGGATTCTTCCAGAAGTTTCTCTAGTAATTCTGCAGGGATTCATCCTTGAATTCCTTCAGGAATTCCTCCTAGGATTTCAACAGGGATTTCTCCAGGAATTTTCCAAAGCTTTCTCTAGGATTTCTTCTATGAATGTCTCCAGGGATTCAGCCAAGTATTCCTCCTGAAAATCCTCCAGAAATTCTTCCAATAATTCTCGAAAGAATGCCTCCAGAAATTCCTCCAAGATTTTTTTCACGGATTCTTCCAAAAATTCCTTCAGGAATTCCTCCAGAAATTGCTCCACAAATTCCTCCAGAGATTTCTCCAGTAATTTCTGCAAGGGTTCGTCATAGAATTTCTCGAGTAATTCTTCAACAAATTCATGCAGGAATTTTCCAAAAAATTCTTCAGGAATTCCTCCAGCAATTTTTCCTGGAATTTCTCCATGAATTATTTCATGGATTCCTTCTGTTACCCCTCCAGTGTTTCATCATGTAATTCCTTCTCGGAGTCCTTCAGGAATTCCTCCAGGGATTACATCAGGGATTTCTCCAGGAATTTCTCATAGCTTCTTCCAGGAATTCTTCTAGAAACTCCTCCAAATGTCCCTCCAGAAATTTCCTCAGGGATTCCTGCAGAAATTCCTCCGGACATTCTTCCAGAAGTTCCACCAGGAATTCTTACAAGGAAACCTCCAGGCATTCTTCCAAGGATTCCTCCAGGAATGCCTTCAGAGATTCCTCCAGAAATTCTTCCAGGAATTCCTCCAGGGTTTCTTCCAGGAATGCCTCCGGAGTTTACTCCACGAAATTCTCCAGGGGTTCGTCAATGACCCCTGCTGGAACTTTTCAAGAAATTTATCCAGGAGTTTTTCGAAATATTTCTCCACAAATTCCTCTATGAATTCTTTCACGAATTCCTCTACGGATTCCCCCAGCAAATTCTTCAAGGATTCCTTTAAGAATGCCTCTAGGGAATTCCTTCAATAATGTTTCCAGCAATTCCTTTAGTAGTTCCTCCTGCAAATTCTACAGGAATTTCTAGACTCCTCTTCCAGTTTTTAAGAGCTTCTTTCAAGAATTCTTTCAAGCACTTCTTTAGTAATGCCTTCTGGGATTCCTCTAGAAAGTCCTTCAAGGATTCCCCCTGAAATTTCTCCAGGGATTTCTCCTAGAATGCCTCCACGGATTACTCCAGATATTTCTCGAGCTGGTAAAGTGATTCTCAAAATGATCCACGGAATGCTATTTTGATGCGCGAATCACAAAATGGTATATAAAATTCAATTGTGGATGATACAATGAACACCAAGAAGGTGTATAGAATTTTAATGAGGTTTGTGATGTGAGTATGCATGCGTGGCAAGTAATTGCATTTTGATTTATAGAATGCTAAGGTAAAACATGAGATTTGGAGATGGTGTAAACATAAAAATGTTGGTGCTGCATAAAAATCAAATTGCGTGAGGCAATAAAGGTGCATAATGTCACCGTGGTGTATAGGATCTTCTGATAACACTGAGTTCATTGGTATGGTGCATTGAATGCTAATATGGAGCATGTCATTCAAAGATGGTGCTTGATGTCAGTGTTGTTCACAGTATGGGTGAATCTAATTTCATGAACTTTCTGCCCAAATCGTTTATTTAAACCGGTGCAAAAGGTTATAAAATTCCTAAGGAATATAGTTAATTAGACTTAGATTGTGTGTTCGTCATATAAGGCTTACTTTTAGTGATTCTTTGCTGTGTATAGTCTACAAATTCCTTGAGGATTTCCACTCGTAGCTTTAACAACCTATAGGATTAAGTTTTTTTTTTTAATATCAGTTCCAATTTTGATTTGGGTATGAAGCCTCACCTAAGCACGGTACCCATGCAGCAGAATTTGGATGCAGTTTTTGTTTAGACGTAGGAACCTGTTTAAATGTTTGTTTGTTATTTAGGATTATGCTTTGGTTGTAACTATGCTTCGCTCACCATGGGCGAAACTACGGATTTGTGCCAGGGGGTGCACTACAAACAAATATTCATGAGTTCATCCATTCCTCATTCATCGCCCCATATCTCACAGCAATGCATCAAAATTCTAGGGGGTGCCTGGCACCCCCGGCACCCCCGGTAGTTTCGCCTATGTCGCTCACCCTTTCTTCAAGCCGTGGGTCCCTTGCAGAAGGCAAGAATTACGTAGTCCTTAATCTGTTTCCTAATAGTTGAAGAACACACACATAAATTAGGCATTCTGGTAATTCACGGTTTACACTGTTTAACGTTAGATTCTCACCTTATTTTTTTTTTAACTAGTAAATAGCAATTAAGATTAGTGAATAATAATCACATAAGATTAATAGTTTTAAGGAAATAGAATAACAAAATTTCAACTTTTAATATTAGGAATGCTAGCTTAGAACTTTTTTCAATTCACTTTTGTTCTTATCGCTTATTCATATCGTCTGTCTGTCATGTATCTGTCTATTCTTCTATCACAGCGGGACAATCCCCTACACGGTGACGGGTGTGGTTAAGATAAAGATCGGTATCATAGACCGGCGGCCAGCTCCGTTGAGGTTGTTTCCGATGGGGCGTAACCAACACTCCCCCCCGGAATACGCAAAGACTGCTCCTGAAGCGTATTCGTCCTAACGCCTACGTCGAGTACAGCTAACGATACCGCTGGTCGCTCGTAGATGCCACCCGATGCGGTCTGCACAGTAGCCCATCTCACTTGGCCATCCGTGGCCGGACACGTGGCAATAACGCGGCCTTTTGGCCAGCAATTACGAGGCAGCTTCGAATCGACGATGACTACTACATCTCCCACAGTGATCGGTTTCGTTGAAGTGAACCATTTAGTCCTTCGAGTAATCTTAGGCAAATAGCTCCGAACCCAATGCTTCCAGAAAGTATCTGCTAACATCTGTGACTGCTTCCAACTATTTCTGAGCAGGACTGGGTTGTCGTCCAGGGGAACCCACGATCGTAAGCCGTTAGCGGATCCCAACAAGAAATGGTTGGGGGTTAACACCGGTGAATCGTCATCCTCAATAGGAATGTTTGTTAGAGGACGCGAGTTGACGATATTCTCGACCTCTACCAACGCGTTTTCCAGAACCTCGTGGGTTGGTAGTTTACTCGTCTGCAGTCGCTCGAGATTTAGTTTTACGCTTCGAATCAACCTCTCCCATGCTCCTCCCATGTGAGGCGAGAGGAGAGGGTTGAAAACCCATTCAGTGCGACTAGTTGTAAACTCCTTGATCAGAGCCATGTGATCCAGTTCTTCTAATGCGTTCTGTAGCTCCTTATTTGCGGCACGGAAATTGGTTCCACGGTCGCTGTAGATCGCTGCAGGGATACCTCTTCTGGCCATGATGTTCCGAATGGCCATTACGCAGGAGTCAGTGGTCAGAGTGTGAGCGATCTGTAGGTGGATGGCGCGAGTGGTTAGGCAAGTGGCGAGTACCCCCCACCTCTTTTCGGTACGTCTCCCAACGGAGATCAGTATCGGACCGAAGTAGTCTACTCCCATGTGAGTGCAGGGACGAGAAAAGGCGGACAGTCGAGCTTTCGGGAGATCAGCCATAGCAGGGGGCTTGGGGCTGGCGAGGAGTATTTTGCACTGTTGACATTCTTTCAGGATTTGTCGGTACGTTGCTTTCAGGCGAGGAACACGGTAGCGTTGGAGTATCTCGTTTACCACCGTCTCGTGGTTCTGGTGGTTGAACCGCTCGTGCACTGCGGAAATGATAAGGCGAGTTACATGATGATCTCGGGGAAGAATTACCGGTTCGGCAGCATCTCGATCAATGAACGCACATGCCTTCGTGCGGCCTTTGACGCGTAGCACATCGTTCTCATCTAGGAAAGCGGACCACTGGTATAGTAGACTTGATCTAGGAAGAAGCTTCACTGAATCCGACGATGAACGATTTTTAGTTAGAATGGCTATTTCCTCCACGAAAGCGCTTGATTGAGCTCGACGGAATAGGTAGTTTTCTGCGTCGATGAAGTCGTACCTTTTCAGCGGTCCAGGAATTGAGGATTTTCCATAGCAGCTACGCTTCAAGTTGTTAATGTAACGCAACACGTAGGCCGTTACTCGTAGCAAGTCGGTCCACTTCGAGAAATCCTGTGGGCGTATTGCCGGCTCTGCAGATTGGATATGGAGAAGCAGATGCGCTCGAAGTTCTTCCTGCGTAGTCTTCTCAGGGAACGGATTCACCGGCCATTCTTCTTTCTTGAGGAGAAGGAACTCCGGTCCATGGAACCACCGGCTGTCGCTGGACAAGTTGGGGACTCGCTTCCATTTTGTGCCTTCGTCAGCAACATTATGTTTTGTGGGTACCCAGCGCCACTCATTGACATCCGTCGTTTCTAGGATTTCACTAATTCGGAATGCAACAAACTGACTATATCGTCTGTGATCTGAACGAATCCAACAGAGTACATCTCTGGAGTCTGTCCAGAACGTTCGCTGACTGACGTTAATCGAGAGTGATTTTAAGATCATATCAGCGAATCGCACACCAATGACTGCTGCTTGCAGTTCTGAACGCGGGATCGACAGGAATTTGAGCGGCGAAACTCTCGTTTTTGCACCGACTAGTGAACACTCAACAGTGCCGGCATTCTCGAATCGCAGGTACACCGTTGCAGCAAACCCATTTTCGCTTGCATCGACGAAGGTATGCATTTGAACAACGGTTTCCTCTTCCGCTGATGTCAGCACTCGATAGCAGCGTGGAATGTTTACCTTTGCAATCTGTGGGAAGATTTCCAGCCAAGACAGCCACTTCTCGTATTGTGAATCCTCAATTGGATCGTCCCATCCAACAGGCGTCCGCCATATCTCCTGTAATAGCACTTTCAGGAACATCAAAACGTGCGCAATTAGTCCCAGTGGATCGAATACCATCATTAGTGTGCGTAGGACTTCCCTTTTCGTAGGCCGACGGTTTCCAGAGATCAGTTCTTCATCATAGCGGGTAGAGATCTTGTAGGTGAAGCAGTCCTTCGAAGTGTCCCACCACATACCAAGGATTTTTTCAGTGGCACCTTCTTCGCCGATGTCGAGGTTCTTCTCCGTCGGGGACTCTTCATTGATTGCTGCTAAGACGCTGCCCGAGTTCGATATCCAGTTCCGCATTTCGAAACCCGCCGATGCATGTATTCCTTTCACGTCTTGAACCAGCTGAATTGCTTCCTTCTCCGTTTCCACGCTGACGAGCATGTCATCGACGTAATGCCGTTTAACGATAGCAACGACGGCTTGAGGATGTTCCTGTTCGAAACGCTGTGCGTTGCTGTTCTTTACATATTGTGCGGTACTCGGCGAACAGCAAGCACCAAACGTCATCACCTGTGATACGAAGACGCTTGGTTCCGTGGCTTGATCGTCGTCTGTCCAGAAGAAACGTAGGCAGTGCTGGTCTTCCTCCCGCATCTTCACCTGGTGAAACATTTCACGGATGTCACCACTAACGGCTACTCGAAACTCCCGAAACTGCACCAGAACGGAAAGAAGGGACGTCAGCTGGTCTGGTCCTTTCAGCAGGAAACTATTGAGAGACACTCCGTGGACCGTGGCTGCAGCATCCCATACAATTCTAATTTTGCCCGGTTTATTCGGGTTGACAACAGGAAATATCGGAAGATACCATACGCGAGATTGTGGTTTCTTCAGCTCGTCATCGGACAGCCTTCTTATGTAGCCCTTGCTGACATGGTCATTGATTTTTTCCCTTATTGCCTCAGATAATGTAGGATCTTTTCTCAGACGGTTATCCAAGCATTTCCAACGTCTCCGTGCCATTGGTTCACTGTCCGGTAGTCGGACTTCATCGTATTTCCAAAGGAGCCCCGACTCGTATCTCTTATCGGTACGACGAGTGAGTGTTTCCAACAGCATTTGTGCTCGTTGGTCTTGATGGGAGACCAGCAACTTATCCGGTTTTGAGACTCCAAGGCTATCCAGAGAAAAATAAGATTTCACCATTTTATACAGATCTTCGCTTACATCCCGATTGCACTCGCAGGTTTGCACGCTGTGGTAGTTCACATATCGCTCAGTCTTTTCCTTGCCGGTGCAATTTCCGAAGACCATCCAGCCTAGTCGCGTTTGAACCGCAATGGGCTCGCTGTCTTTACCTTCACGGCTTGTGATGGTGTGACCAAGTCTAGCATGATCCAGACCGATAAGAATTCGAGGACTGACGTTTTGGTACGACTCGAGTGGCAAGTTTGCCAAATACGGGTACTTCTTCTGTATCTCTGTTAGTAGTAGAGTTTGTGGGCGAATCTTTAGAGTAGATATCGTGGAGATATTTGACAGCTGGTACTTCTTCGAGGTGTGTACGCCGGATACTTTCAGGTCGACTACCTGAGACTCCTCCTCTACTTTCTGCGTATCGCCGGTCCACTTCAAACACAGTGATTTCGTTGGACCTTGTACTCCCAGCTCATCACACAGGCCTTGCTCGATCAACGTAAGCTCAGATCCATCATCTATGAACGCGTAGGTGCGTATCGTCTTCGTTGGTCCGTATAACAGAACAGGGACAATTCTGAACAGGACCTCTGATTGAACTTGATGAACGTTGCAACTGCGATCCGTCCGACTTGTCTCTGGTTGTGCGCTATTGGGAGTTGCCTGTACCGATGCTGTTGGTTTCGGCGCTCCGTGCTTTTGTGTGTTGTGGAGTAGAGGGTGATGAAGGAACTCACACCCGTTTGTTCCACACGGTTTTGACTGCTTGCATGATCCATTATGCTTGCGCAGGCATTTCCGGCACAACTTGCATTCCTTTACTGCTGCCCACTTGGAATCGTAGCTAAACTCCTCGAATCTTTTGCATTTTGCGACAGAAGAGCAACCTCCTTTGCACACTACACACTGTTCTTTGGTCACAGTTCCGGAAGATCTCATCCTAGTAGACGATTCGGTCGATTTTGTGCCCGCCGTTTCCGATTCTGAATGAAAATTCAGATAGCCATCCTTTTTGCCTTGCCGAGTTCGCTGTTCGCTGCCACTGCTACTGACCATAACGGCACTGGCATCTTCCGCCGTCGTGTACAACCACGCACTGAAATCGATGAGTGTTGGATGCAGTTTACCACGAGAAAATCTGGCCCAGTCCATTTTGAGGGATGATGGCAGCCTCTCTACCAGCTCGTACCTTAGAGATGCGTTATATACGAAGTCGCTGACCTCGCATGCCTGTATCGTTGCGACGAGGTTCTCCACTGTCAGCGCGAAATTCACAACTGTCTCCAACTTTTCCATGTTCGGTGGAGGTAGTGATCGAACCTTCCGGATTATCGCTTGTATGATGGCCTCCGGTCTTCCGTACAGCATCTTAAGGGTCGTCATTACCCCGGCTACATTCGATGGATGAAGCAGACGACATCGCACGGCCTCTAATGCCTTTCCCTTCAGGCATTTTCGTAGACGTAACATATTCTCTTCATTAGAGAACCCACACATTTGGGTTGAAGAGTTCATCACGGAAAAGAAAAGCGGCCAATCCTCCGGATTCCCACTGAATTCTGGCAGATCCTTGGAGACTGCCTGGCGAGCGGCGAGTTGGCTCCTATTCAAGATGCACACCGTCTCATCGTTCATATTCACTGCCGGAACACCAGGAAGCGGTCTCGATATTGAAGTGGAACGCTGTCCTGGAACAAAGGTACCGGGATGCAACGATGGGAAGTTTGATGGTTGATTTTCGAGGAAGTTCGGGCAGTGCGTGTTTGTACGCCACGACAGCCGGCCTGGATGATCTGGACGAATCGATGATTGGTTGTTGTCTTGAGCGAGATCCGGAGTTTGGTACTCCTGCGGCTGCTTCGAGTTGGTCGATACAGGCCGTCCGTTCATCTCCTCTTCTACTAAACCGGAATCGTTCTCCTCACCTTGGCGCTCGGTTTCTGCTACCCATTCCTGGATCTTCGACATGTTCTCCATCTCACTCGCGACCGACGATGAGTCGCTACCGTAGTCCTTCAGAATCATATACCTTTTCTCCAGAAACTTTTTCTCCAGCTCCAACTCTTCCTTCAGCCTTTGCAATTCCAGCTCCCTCATCCTCCTTATTTCGCTCTTAACTGTGCTTGCCTTACTAGTCGATCGTTCGGTGTTGGTTCCTCTTGACGTCTCTAATTGGTTTTTCCGTTGCTCGATTAGCTCGTTCTGACCAGCGGTTGTGCCGGTGGGGGGATTTATCGCTGCTGATGTTGGATCTTTTGCGGTACTGCATATTGGACAGATCCAGGTCACGTTTGCTACACCATTCGTAACTTCCACACATTCGTAGTGGAACCACTGCATGCAACCATCACCATCACACTGCACCATACGATCGTTATCACGCTCACTACACAACTGACAGTGGAAATCATGTTTCCGTCTAACTTCGCGAACCGGATTTCGTTTCGGGTCGACCGCGGCGGGAATTGACTTTGACTGTTTGGGTATGCTATTTGCTTTCGGTGGTTTTGGTATCGTCCCGGTACTGCGAGTTACAGTTACCAACGGAACATTGTTTGGGCTCGAATTTACCTGGTTTCCATTAGCAGAAGAGACTGCATCCACCGGAGTGACCGCTACTACTGCTCCGGCGCCAACGTTACCTTCAACCACTTCGCTAGTTGTCTGCCCCACGAGAATTCCCCGTCCAGGGTTGATAGACTTCTTCGACATCTCGTTATAAAAGAATTTTATAAGATGTTGTTCACAGTATGGGTGAATCTAATTTCATGAACTTTCTGCCCAAATCGTTTATTTAAACCGGTGCAAAAGGTTATAAAATTCCTAAGGAATATAGTTAATTAGACTTAGATTGTGTGTTCGTCATATAAGGCTTACTTTTAGTGATTCTTTGCTGTGTATAGTCTACAAATTCCTTGAGGATTTCCACTCGTAGCTTTAACAACCTATAGGATTAAGTTTTTTTTTTAATATCAGTTCCAATTTTGATTTGGGTATGAAGCCTCACCTAAGCACGGTACCCATGCAGCAGAATTTGGATGCAGTTTTTGTTTAGACGTAGGAACCTGTTTAAATGTTTGTTTGTTATTTAGGATTATGCTTTAGTTGTAACTATGCTTCGCTCACCCTTTCTTCAAGCCGTGGGTCCCTTGCAGAAGGCAAGAATTACGTAGTCCTTAATCTGTTTCCTAATAGTTAAAGAACACACACATAAATTAGGCATTCTGGTAATTCACGGTTTACACTGTTTAACGTTAGATTCTCACCTTATTTTTTTTTTAACTAGTAAATAGCAATTAAGATTAGTGAATAATAATCACATAAGAATAATAGTTTTAAGGAAATAGAATAACAAAATTTCAACTTTTAATATTAGGAATGCTAGCTTAGAACTTTTTTCAATTCACTTTTGTTCTTATCGCTTATTCATATCGTCTGTCTGTCATGTATCTGTCTATTCTTCTATCACAGCGGGACAATCCCCTACACGGTGACGGGTGTGGTTAAGATAAAGATCGGTATCATAGACCGGCGGCCAGCTCCGTTGAGGTTGTTTCCGATGGGGCGTAACCAACAGTCAGTATGATGCATTAGAGTTGACATCGTACAAGAAATGATATTTCGATGTACGAAACTTCATACAATAATAATGGTGCAATAGATGCTTAGATGATATAGTGAACGCCACGATTACGCATTAAAAGCTTTAGTAATGAATGAAATTTAACGATGTTGCATAATTTCGCAATTAGACACATATTTGATTCAAAGATGGTGCGTGAGATGTTGCCTAGATGACTCTGTGAACATCATGGTGGTGCATGATGTTTGTATGGTGCATTAGCTTCACCATGATTCTGTTATACTCGTCATGTTTCATATAAAGGTGCACTTGCAATTCGTGCAAAGGTGCAGGAAACTCAATGTGGCACAGAAATCAACATGTTCCAGGTACGTGGAATACTATTTTGTATGTGAAATGCCAAAATGGTGCATCAAATTCAAATGTAAACCACATCATAATGGTGCATAAGATACCTAGATGGTATAATGAATGCCAAAATGGTGCATGGAAGGCTTGGAAGAAGGCGTATGATGCTTGTGAGCTGCATTAGTTGTTACCGTTATTCAAAGATTATCAACATGTTGCATGGTTAGGTGCACGAATTGCAAAAATGGTGCATAGAATTCAAAATAAAAGTTTTTTATGTGATCCTCACAACATAATGGTGCATCAGATGCCTAGATGATATGGTGCTTGGAAAGCTTTGATGGTGCATATCAGTATGATGCATTAGATTCCTAGTTGATTAAAAGATGCAATAGTGCATGAGATTAGCATAATGCGTGGATACCTAGATCATTCTGTGGACGCTTTGAAGAAGGTACATGATGTTAGTGTGCTGTATTAGTTGTCACCGTTATTTAGCGACACTCGACATTGTGTATGGCTAGGTGCACGAATTGCAAAAATGGTGCTTGGAATTCAATGTGGTGCCGAAATCACCATGGTTCACGTACATGGATTACAGTTTTGGAATACGAAATGCCAAAATGCTACATGTTATTCGAATATGGTGCTGACTTCACTGATTAGTTAAAATATGGTGCGTGAAATTAGCCTGAAAATGATTATGAGAACATCATGGTGGTGCATGAGATACTAAGAAATTGTATGTATCAGGGGTGCATGGATCAGGTACATGGAATACAATTGGGTGTACGATATGGCAAAATCGAGCTTATGAAATTCAAATGTGAATTAAATGACGCGTGAGATGGTGCTTAGATATTAATTTGATCATCATGGTGGTACATGGAATGCAAAGGAGCTACATGATGTCTGTATGGTGCATTAGTTTTACCATGATTCAGTTATACTCAACATATTCCATATGTAGGTGCACGAATTGCAAAAATGGTGCAGGAAATTCAATGCGGCACAGAGATCAACATAGTCCAGGTACAAGGAATGCTATTTTGTATGCGAAATGCCAAAATGGTGCATCAAACTCACTATTGAACCACATCATAATGGTTTGTTTGTTTGTTTTATTAACGACCTTTTAACTCAAGTGAGTCATTCAGGTCGACCAAGCATACATATTTTATATAAACTAAAACTACAATTCAATTCTACTTTTATTTTTAACACGTTTGTAATACTTCTGCATCCATGCGAACCACTTGTCTGCATCTTCATCGAAGTCCGGTTCTTCGGGTATTTCAGTGGTATCCATATCGTCGTCATCGGTAGAATTCTCATTCTCATTCTGCACAACGGATTTCACAGCCGGCTCTGCTTTATTGTCTTTTTTCTTCCGTGGTGGCGATCTCTCATTCGACGGTGGTGGTGATCTATCATCGACCCGGGATACTACTCGCTTAGACTGTTGTTGTGGAAGCCTTTGTTGCAAATTTTGGAGCTCATCAGTGCCTTTCTTCTTTACAACCTTGGATGTTACAACGGAGGGGGTGATGGAAACGGTTGGATTGGCCAAGTTGGTTGATGTGATCTTGTTGGACGCTGCTTGTGCCAAGCTTTTTTTGTTGGCAGTGCATGATTTGCCAGTGTGTACCAGCTGGGTACAATGCCGACACGTTGCCGGCTGGGATAAATACGAAATATACGTTTGTTCACCCTTTATTGTGACGTAGGATTTCAGGTGGTTTTTTAGAACCATTTGCACAATTCGCACTCCGAAAGGAATGCCTCTGCCAGCGAAGTGCTTACCCCATACCGCTTCGTTCACAGTATGGACTTGACCATATTGTTGGAAGAATGTAGCAATGTCTGCATTTGAGACATTCTCCGACAGGTCGTGAACCTTTATCTCGATTCTATCGTCGTCCATTGACAAACGAACTTTGTACCGCTTACCAGCTACCTCAAGCTCGTGACGGTCGTTATGCTGCTCTACCACCTTTAGAGCAGTCTCCAGATCATTGCATTTCACATGCACACAACACTGAACGTGGTTCATTTGCAAACGTTGAACTTGTGTCGGTCGGAGCGCAAGGCTTCGAAAGATGAAATCATGTACATCTTCAAAACTCGGACGCTTTTCAAAGTTTCGAAGATCTATTTTGAAGGTGTTTTGGCGAAGAGTAACAACCATTGTTACAATAATAACGAGGCAAAACAGATGCCATCCAAACAACACGATAATAGAATCGATAATTCAACGCGCGCGGTGCTTAACGTAAGCACGTCCGAATGCAGCAAAGGCTTCAGCACAACTGATAATGGTGCATAAAATGCCAAGATGATATAGTGAATGCCAAAATGGTGGTTGGAAAGCTTTGAAGAAGGTGCATGATACTAGATGATGCATTAGTTGTCACCGTTTTTCAAAGCTTATGGTTAGGTCACGAATTGCAAAAATGGTGCATATCATACAAAAAAAAATGTATTTTAAGTGATGCTCACGGCTCAGTGATATGACAAACGCTGAAATGGTGTTTGAAGAGCTATGATGGTGCATGAAATTTTATGCCGGTGCATATCAGTATGAGGTATTAGATACTTAATGGATAAAAAGACATTTCATGCGATCATCATAATGCGTGGATACCTAGATCATTCTGTGGACATCATGATGGTGCATTGAAAGCTTTGAAGAAGGTGCATGATGTTAGTGTGCTGTATTAGTCGTCACTGTTATTCAGTGATACTTGTTATTTTGTATGACTAGGTGCACGAATTGCAAAAATGGTGCTTAGAATTCAATGTGGTGCCGAAGTCATTATGGTTCACGTACATGGATTACAGTTTTGGAATACGAAATGCCAAAATGGTGCATGTTTTTCAAATGTGGTGCTGACATCACTGATTAGTTAGAAGATGGTGCGTGAGTTTAGCCTAAATGATTCTGAGAACATCATAGTTGTGCATGAGATACTAAGAAATTGTATGTGTCAATGGTGCACCATAGCTCAGTGGTTCTCAACATTGCGTGGTAAGATCCAAGGTTCAAGAATTGCAAAAATGGTGCATAGATTTTTTTTATAGAAGGGGGGGCAAGTGCACACATGAGCAATGGGAAACTCTGGTCCAAACCACAAGCACTTCTCAAGCAGTCTTTATGATACTCATCTCCACGAACAGAACCATCCATTTCAGGGCTTGAGGGCCTGCATCACAAAAACACCAACATGGCCACATGAACTTGCGGCTGCTTAGATCGGTAAGTCAACTCAACCGAAAAATTACACACAAACTGCAGTTGTCGTTGAACTTCTCCAAACGCCGATCCATGTTTCCACACATACCACTGGGTGCCGCTGCGCCATTGTCGTAAACATCCTTTTTGCATTACTCAATCGTATTAGGCTTATTTATACCACGTGGAAAACTGGTTGATATTGAAGCTCGACTGACACATACTAGGGATATTCACTAAACAGATTAAATAACTTCACACAGGGGATTCATTAAACAGTGTAAATTCAAGACCAACAATTGAAAAGGCCACATCAACATTGCGTAAACAAACACGTTTCTGTCGACTTAGGGCCTTCTGGCATCCACCCACGCATCACACCACCATTAACAGAAAGCTTGATGTTTGCGCTTTCTGTTATAGTGGTGGTGAGGTGTATGGGTGGAGTTCAAAAGGCATCAAGTCGATAGAAACATGTTTGTTTGTGGCCTTTTCAATTATTGGTCTTGAATTGATTAAATGGATAAATCGTCGCAATCACTAAGGCAATCACAAGACGCGACGCGAGACAAGACAAACACTTATCGTTCTTACAATCGTCAAAGGGTTTAAAATTTACCTTTTCTGTCGACCGGTTTCGGGCGCGATGTTGCTCATCTTCGGGACAATGTCCGACTGGTTACGTGTTGTCGTGCGATGTTCGTACTCGTCCAGAGAAGAGAATTTTTTGTTTATTATTTACAGTTGTTATCCACCAGGTTGAAGAGACACGATGCGATGGGGGGATCATCTTCGTTCATCAATGGTCCCTTACGTTGAGCACATAGTGGGTGAGGTGCGATGCAAAGAGATAAAAGATCGGATAAGCGTCGAAGCACACTCTGTGGAAACTATAAGCAGAACGCATGAACCGTACTGTAGTAGATGAGTTGCGATTAGTGCGGTGAACGCAAGAGAACGCTTGTCGGGTATGGATTTTATGATCGCGCTCGTTGTGTATGTAAAGCAATGCGGATTTAATGTGTTGGGAATGCTAGTAGGTAATATAAAATGCGTTAATATGTTGTTTTTAAACATAACTCAATGTTTTTTTCACATGAATTGCATTTTGATGGACCAAACGTAATAACAATTTATCATACTGTCTATCGATCGCCATGTAAAATAACATATTTCATTGCAAATAAAATGGTATTCCATCAAATCCTTTAAGTTTTTTTACAGCATAATTTTGTTATTATATGTGTATTGTAATATCCTGTCATTCTTTCCAAGGGGGAATAAAACACGAGTCATTAACTTGGTGAACTTCTGACTCGTCTCCCGAACCAGCCGGTATTTATTTTGATCGAAGTGCAATAGGATCTTATACAATATATACAGTTCTATTTAAAATACATCTGTATTCGATTAGGGTATCTTCTCTTTACTAAGCCGTTTTCAGAACACGACATGTATAACTTGTTGGATTTAATCACCGTTAACTAGTATATATCTATTTTATTGATATTTATCGGTGAACGAGTAAAACAATATCGTTTTTTGCGTGACGTTTCGACATAATCACTTTTCAGCCATCTTCAGACGCAATTTGATCGCCGCAGCTGATGCTACCTCCTATCCAGCTGGGAGATCACGTACCACTGTCTAGTAGGGTACTATGCGGTTGTGGTGCGCGTCCTCTCTCGTTTCCTCTTCGTCGTCTATCGTTGTTCGTCACTTGTCGTAGCTTAAACACTAACGCATTGTAGTTCGTGTTGAACAATCCACATTCACGCTGGAGGTTCACTGTATTAGTTTCCCCTGCCAGCTTGATGTGGAATGTCTCCGCGACGACTCTGCTCTCCTGGTCGGCGATGCGTTCAATTATTTTCGCCTCGTCAAAATTGAACACATGGCCGTCACATAGTGTGTGGTGCGTCAATCCAGTCCTGTTGTCTTTCCGTTTCACGTCATTTTTGTGTTCGTTGATTCTCGTGTCCAGTTTTCTTCCCGTCTGTCCGATGTACACCTTTCCATCCCCTGTTCCACACGGTACCGAGTACACCACATTTTTATGTTGTCCTGGTGGGATCGGGTCCTTCAGTTTAGCAAAAATCTCATTTTTCAATTTAGATTTTGCTTTCACCGCCAGTGTTATGCCGTGTTCTTTGAGGATTTTCTGCAACTTCTCACTTAGACATGGTACATACGGCGTGGGGATGTACTTCGTTTCATCCACCTCCTTATCGTTCTGCAGTACGTTGTAGTGCTTGTGCACCCTCTGTTTCAGGACATTCTGAATGAACCAATTGGGGTAATTGTTACATTTCAGCATTTCCTTCACTGTACTGATGGCCGAGGGGCGGTGCTGCGCATCGGTTAACTTGATAGCCCTATCCACTAGGGCAATCAAGTTAACCGATGCGCAGCACCGCCCCTCGGCCATCAGTACAGTGAAGGAAATGCTGAAATGTAACAATTACCCCAATTGGTTCATTCAGAATGTCCTGAAACAGAGGGTGCACAAGCACTACAACGTACTGCAGAACGATAAGGAGGTGGATGAAACGAAGTACATCCCCACGCCGTATGTACCATGTCTGAGTGAGAAGTTGCAGAAAATCCTCAAAGAACACGGCATAACACTGGCGGTGAAAGCAAAATCTAAATTGAAAAATGAGATTTTGCTAAACTGAAGGACCCGATCCCACCAGGACAACATAAAAATGTGGTGTACTCGGTACCGTGTGGAACAGGGGATGGAAAGGTGTACATCGGACAGACGGGAAGAAAACTGGACACGAGAATCAACGAACACAAAAATGACGTGAAACGGAAAGACAACAGGACTGGATTGACGCACCACACACTATGTGACGGCCATGTGTTCAATTTTGACGAGACGAAAATAATTGAACGCATCGCCGACCAGGAGAGCAGAGTCGTCGCGGAGACATTCCACATCAAGCTGGCAGGGGAAACTAATACAGTGAACTTCCAGCGTGAATGTGGATTGTTCAACACGAACTACAATGCGTTAGTGTTTAAGCTACGACAAGTGACGAACAACGATAGACGACGAAGAGGAAACGAGAGAGGACGCGCACCACAACCGCATAGTACCCTACTAGACAGTGGTACGTGATCTCCCAGCTGGATAGGAGGTAGCATCAGCTGCGGCGATCAAATTGCGTCTGAAGATGGCTGAAAAGTGATTAGGCCGAAACGTCACGCAAAAAACGATATTGTTTTACTCGTTCACCGATAAATATCAATAAAAAAGATATATACGACATGTATAAGAAAACATTTCATTTTCTCTGTTCGGGATTTAAATCAAGTGATCAATGTTTGATATGGTCGTTTGCTCAGTGCATGTTATTCATGCAGTGATGCCACATACACAGATTTACCTAGAATTACACAGATTTTTTCCCATTTTCGCCTACAGATATCTGTGATCACAGATCAAAGATTTTTCAAATTAAAAAGATTTTTAAGATTTTTAAAACGATGACAATGACTTTCGTGAAAAAAGCTTTATTATAATTTTCATGCACTCAAATTTAAATAATATAAATTAAATCTTCTAGTTGGATGGCCTAGGCCAAGCCTCAGGCGCATTGTTTTCGACGTTCTTGTGGTTTCTGATGATCTTCAGATGCAACCTGGTAGTGTTTTGGTCGACTTTATTCTAAGAACATTTTTTCCGTTTTTTTTTAACAAATTGTTCAAAAATATTCGATTTTGGAGGCATTAACCTATCACAGATTTTTACTAAGATTTTCTGAAATTTCCTACAGACGAAAAAGATTTTTTTGACCAAAATCACAGATGAAAACCGAGAAAAATGTGGCAACACTGTATTCATGTGCAAGTTAGAAAGTTTAAGATTTTATGGTATTCAACTTAATTGCAAAAAGGATTCTGATTGAAAGGTTCTGCTTTTTTCTTTGTCAGGCAAAACTAGATCCCTTAACGAAAAGAGTGTGACATCGATTTCGATTGATACTCTTTTACCTAATATATGATGAATATTGTGTTCTTATTAGAGACATCTTTACTCGTAGATATCGCCGAAAATCTAGTAATAAAAAAAACTATACCTTTAAATAATACATACCTACTTGCCGAATTTTTGTTTCTTTTTGCCTAGGTCAGCACAATCAAGAAATGTTTTAAAGCTGAAAATCAGTATAACAGTCTCATATTGATTTAAATTGAAATCAACACTTAGATTGCCCAGTCCGGAAAGTAAAAATATGTGTATACATAAAGACATCGCTCACGCGGATATAATTACATTTTATACATTCTTTTCTCAAATAATTAATTCAATACTTAATCTTGTACAGTTACACCAGATTTTTTTTAACTGGTCGGTTTTTGCTATTGCAACAGGATCAGAACTAAGTTATAGCAAAAAAAAACGACCCGCGCAAAACGAAAAGCGGGCGCGTTTTATCTTTCCGCTCTTATAGATGAAACGATCATTTCACTACCCACATCCAAAGAAGTGCTTCAACATTAAAGCGACTTCATCGATCAAATCACGCGAGTCGTTAATGCGCACGAAATAGGCGAAAAAGGATGTGAAAACAACATGCGCACCCTCATTGAAAACCTCATGCACTATGGCCTATCAAACATCTCTCTTCTCATCTCATAACTTATCGCATCCGATCGCATCTGATGAGCATCGATTCCCATGCGTTGAGGTGTAACGCCTTTCTCACTGGTTTGATCACCTTCGCATTTTTCCAACTTATGTTGTGGTTGGATGCCGCCGCACGTGCCGCCACCCCGGATTCGTTCGGTTTGTTCGACTCTACCGCTGTTCTGTGTTCCCTCAGACGCACCTTAATTTTGCGGCGTGTTTGGCCAATATAAACTGCTGGGCAGTCTTCGCAAGGTATTCGATATGTACCTGATTGTTCGTCCGGTGGGACTTTATCCTTCAGGTTGCATAGTAAGTCCCGAAGCGTGTTGTCACTCTTGTGCACCACGTGAAGTCCTTGCCGTTGCAGTGTATTTTTGATCAGGTTCGTGACTTTCGGATAAAAAGGCAGACTAATTCGTTTTACTTCCTGTGTGTTTGGCTCCAGTGTTGTAATGTCCTGGCGATGCTTTTTCGTGTGTGTTTTCGTAATATTTTCTCTATGAACTTTCGGTCGTACCCATTGACTTCAGCCGCTTTGTAAATCCGAGCTTTTTCTTCTTCAAATTTGGTCTTATCCATGAGCACGTTATAGAGCCGGTGCACCATTGAATGGAAGGCGGCTTTTTTTTTGGGATCCGTAGTGGTTAGAGTCCGAAGTTATGTAGCGGTCTGTTGGTGTTGGTGTTACATTATTTTAATATGGTGCATATCTGCCTTGCACCCTTTATATTCTACACACCCTTCACACACACTTCACATTGTTATTCATATTATCTACTTCCGTGTGTAGACCCGCTCAGTTGAATAAAGCTCTTTGTAACGAACAGACACACCGAGTCTTTTCTTCTGTACCATATTCGTAACATGGTGTCAGAAGTTTTCGCGGTATAAAGTTCGGAAAAAACGTGGTTAATCGTCGGGCATCGTAAAACCCGTGGTCGCGTTAGTGATTGCGTAAAGAAAGCGATTTAAACTTTCGTCGCGTAGTGAGCCAAAATGGCTGAATTAGCAAAAATATTGGAACATCAAACCAAACTTTTCGAGAAGCTTCTCCAGCAGCAGCGCGAGCCCCAAGCTGCAGCGCCAGTGAGCCAAAATGTGCCACTTCCTCCGCCATTATCACTCGAGGGGGGCATGGACGAGAACTTCTCGTTTTTCAAGGATAATTGGAAGAATTATTGCACCGTGGTTGGCATGGATGAATGGCCGGCCACGGAAAATGCGAAAAAGGTGAGCATCCTGCTGTCGGTCGTGGGCACCGAGGCTCTGAAGAAATTTTCCAATTTCGACCTGACAGCAGCGGACAGAGTGTCGCCGGATACTGTGCTGGCAGCAATGAAGACAAAGGTGACCCGTACCAGGAATATTATCGTGGATATGCTGGAGTTTTTCACGGCCAATCAGACAACCGAGGAAAGTATCGACGACTACACCGCCCGTTTCAAGACTCTGGCGAAACCAGGAAAGTTTGGAGGCCTAGAAGCGGAAATGATCAGACAAAATGGCGGAAGTAAACAAACTGAAAGCATCGTCATCGAAAGCGCGTTTGTGTAAGTTCTGTGGAGACTGGCATGTCTTCACAAAAGGTTCGTGCCCAGCCTACGGAAAAAAGTGCAAGAAATGTGCAGGAAAAAACCATTTCGAAAAGGTTTGCCGGAAGAATCGATCCAGTTCGTCGAAACGGAGCCGCACGCGCAGAGTCAACAAGATAAACGAGGACACTTAGGACGAAAGCGATACAGATGAAGAATACAGCGAACAGTCGGAGGAATCAGAAATCAAAGGAGAAATTGGAAAGATTTTCGACAACTCTAAAAAAGGAGGACATGTTTTGGCGGAAGTTTCCCTGAAGCTAAAAAACAAGTGGAAAAATGTCAAGTGCGAGCTGGATACAGGTGCCAATACCAGCTTGATTGGGTATGATTGGTTGTGCAAGCTGACTGGAGAATCGAAACCGGAACTGCTCCCATCACCGTTCAAACTCCAAGCGTTTGGTGGTGGAATAATCAATGTTCTGGGTCAAGTCAAAATACCCTGCAAGTGCCAATCAAGAAAGTATCTGCTAGTGCTCCAGGTCGTGGACGTCAGCCACAGGCCGTTGCTGTCCCTGAAGGTATGTACAACGTTCGGTCTGGTCAAGTTCTGTAACGCTGTCAGTGTGGTTCCCGCTCAACCGTCGTCGCCAGCAGATATATCGTATCGAGGCCGAAAAGATTGTGCAAAAATTCAGCGACGTGTTCCAAGGATACGGGAAAATGAACGGAGAAGTTAGTTTGGAGATCAACGACAGCGTAGCTCCGGTCATTCAGCAGCCTCGCCGGGTCCCAATTGCTCTCCGACCGCAGCTGAAAGCAGAGCTAGATCAGCTTCAACGAGATGGAATCATCACTAGAGAGCACCACCATACCGAATGGGTGAGTAACATTCTCATTGTTAAACGTGGTACTGCCGGTTCCGAGTCCATTCGCATTTGCTTGGACCCTATCCCGTTAAATAAGGCTTTGAAAAGACCCAATCTCCAGTTCGTTACCTTGGACGAGATTTTGCCGGAATTGGGTCAGGCTAAGGTGTTTTCGACCGTGGATGCGCGCAAAGGTTTCTGGCACGTTGTCCTGGATCATGCCAGTAGTAAGTTGACGTCGTTCTGGACACCATTTGGTCGTTATCGGTGGCTAAGACTTCCTTTTGGCATTTCTTCTGCACCTGAAATATTCCAAGCGAAATTACAGGAAGTGATACAAGGACTAAATGGAGTGGAATGCCTGGCGGACGACCTTCTGGTCTATGGTCGAGGTTCAACCATCGAAGGAGCCCTTCGTGATCACAATGTCAATTTGGAGATGTTGCTGGATCGCTTGAAGCAAAACAACGTGAAACTCAACAGATCGAAACTCAAACTGTGCGAAACGTCGGTAAAATTCTACGGACATGTTCTCTCAAATGAAGGATTACAGCCCGACTACACCAAGATTTCATCGATCAAACACTACCCTGTTCCCGCAAATAGAACGGAATTGCATCGGTTCATTGGGATGGTCACATATCTCAGCCGTTTCATCCCAAATTTAAGCGCTTCTTTCACCAAGCTCCGCCGGTTGATCTCGGAAAAGGTACCGTGGGAATGGAATCAGGATGAGGATGCAGAATTTTCTCGAGTGAAGGCCCTTGTGTCCGATATTACAACGCTACGGTATTACAACGTGGAAGAGCCCCTGACGATCGAATGTGACGCAAGTTGTTTCGGACTTGGGGTGGCGTGGTTTCAAAGGAATGGAGTCGTAGGGTATGCATCCAGGACATTAACGGACACGGAAAGAAACTACGCTCAAATCGAGAAAGAATTGCTTGCAATTTTGTTCGCATGCGTACGTTTTGATCAACTGATTGTTGGGAACCCCTGCGTAACAGTGAAGACCGATCACAAACCATTAATCAACATATTCAACAAGCCGTTGCTAACAGCTCCCAAGAGATTGCAGCACATGCTGTTGAATCTACAACGTTACCAGCTGAAGTTGGAGTTTGTTACTGGGAAGGAGAACGTTGTAGCAGTTGCGATTTCCCGTGCTCCGCACGATGATTCAGCCGAACACCACGATTATTGCAAGCAGAACATTTACAAGGTTTTCCAGCGTCTCGAGGATTGCAATGTAAGCAGCTACCTGGGAGTATCGGACAACTGCTTGGATAGTATCATGGAAGCTACCGACCAAGACTCATCGTTGCAAATTGTCAAGGACTTCATTCGAAACGGCTGGCCCAATACCATACATCGAGTTCCATCACCAGCCAGAATTTACTACAAGTACAGGAGTGAATTGTCTACTCAAGACGGATTGGTATTCAGGAACGACCAGATTCTAATCCCAAATACATTGCAGCGGTCCATGATCCAGAGAGTACATGTGAGTCACAACGGCATCGAATCAACACTGAAGCTCGCCCGGGAGAACATCTTCTGGCCAGGTATGAGCGCACAAATTGCGGATGTGGTCAAGGAATGTGCCGTTTGTGCCAAATTTGCTCCTAATCAGCAGAAACCTCCAATGCAGAGCCATGCTGTTCCGGTATATCCATGGCAAATCGTCTCGATGGATGTATTTTTTGCATCATATCGGGGAAAGAAACACCAGTTCCTTGTAACAGTAGACCATTACTCGGACTACATTGAGCTGGATATTCTCAAAGACATGTCTGCGAAAAGCCTGATTGAAATCTGCAAACGAAATTTCTCTCGACACGGTGTCCCTCAAATCGTTAATACCGACAACGGAACAAATTTTGTGAACGATGACATGAAGGAAATGGCAGATAAATGGAACTTCAAGCACTCGACGTCTTCTCCCCATCATCAGCAAGGTAATGGCAAGGCGGAAGCAGCTGTCAAGATAGCGAATCACCTGCTCCAAAAGGCGGAAGAAACCGGTCAGGACCTTTGGTATGTCTTACTCCACTGGCGGAACATACCGAACAAGATCGGCAGCAGCCCGGTAAGCAGATTGTTTTCACGTAGCACAAGATGCGGTGTGCCAGCTTCGTTTGAGAAATACACTCCTCATATTGTGCAGAACGTTCCTGAGTCAATCCTGGAAAGCAAGAAGAAAGCGAAATATTATTACGACCGTAAATCTCGCGAATTGCCTGCACCTCAAACTGGCTCGCCGGTTTATGTTCAAGTTCACCCAGATAGCAGCAAATCTTGGACACCAGCAATAGTCAGGGAGAAACTGAATGAACGTTCGTACCTGGTGGACGTTGATGGATCCTGTTACCGGAGAGATATCGTGAATATAAGACCGCGTAAAGAACCAGAAACAAGCCCGCTCGTCTCGGTTCCCATTTCACGAAGTGACGATCACAACAACAACACTCCGACTCCGGTAGAGCAGTCGACGCCGCCTGTGATGGAAAACACAGCAACACCCCCAACACCCACAACGACGTACGTGCCTGAGATGACAGTTCCAGCTGGTAGCGCCGGCGCGGTGGGCGTCGCGGCAGAGCGTCGAAGCGGCAGGGGTGGAAATTCGATTAGCAGCAACACCAGCAACACGCTCAACACAAACACCACAGATGTAACGAACAGACCCAAACGTGAAAGAAAATTGCCAAGTGAATTCAATGACTTTGTAATGGAAGATTAAATTTAAAAGAAGGGAGGATGTTACATTATTTTAATATGGTGCATATCTGCCTTGCACCCTTTTATATTCTACACACCCTTCACACACACTTCACATTGGTATTCATATTATCTACTTCCGTGTGTAGACCCGCTCAGTTGAATAAAGCTCTTTGTAACGAACAGACACACCGAATCTTTTCTTCTGTACCATATACGCAACAGTTGGTTTTCGGTAAATGCCGAATTTCAATCCCTAGGGAACACAGAACAGTGGTAGAGTCGATCAAACCGAACGAATTCGGGGTGGCGGCACATGCGGCGGCATCCAACCACAACATAAGTTGGAAAAATGCGAAGGTGATCAAACCAGTGAGAAAGGCTGTACACCTCAACGCATGGGAATCGATGCTCATCATCAACACTATAGGGTGTCCCAGAAAGTATGGGCACAACTTTGTATAACGAGAATACAATCATTTTCTCAACAAACAACTGTTTTTATATTTTTGTATTTTTATTCAAAGTATTTTCATTATTATCTGTAAAGAGATCATACTAGAAAAACGAGTTTTTGTATGCAGAATGTTTAAAAAGAAAAAAAACATCTTTCTAAAATCCTGCACAAACTACTTTTTTACGTTTTTGTGAAATACACAAATTCAAAACATTTTTTCATTTTTTTTTGACATGATATAGTTGAAAACATATTTCCTCAGATGCATGATTGAATTTTTTTTTTAAGAATATGTTTTGCCTGTGCGTACGGGAATTTCGAAATATTGAGAAAACTGAAAAAATCACTTTTTCTATTTCTGGGTCAAACGTGCCCACAGACATTCGAGTTTTTGAACATGTTTCAACGAGAATAAAAACTATTCAATCTACACTTAATGAAGCTGGAGCATTTATTTCGTTTATAGTGAAATTAAATTGCAGTTTTTTGTATGCTGTGATATACATTTTGGAGTTTGTTTTTGGCTTTAGGAAAATCGGGGTTTCAAAAATATCGAATTTTGTGTTTGAATTAAAGTTTCTGGTACAAAAGTCTATGTTTTAAGTTCAAACAAATGGTTGTATAATAGACATGCACAGACAATTACGGACATATTTTTTGAAATTTTTATCGAGCTTAAGTGTATTCGTAGAAAACGATTTGTTTAGCGATGCTATTGAAAAATATAGCAATTTGTGCAGAAGCTTCAAAAGGTCTTTCAGGGAATGTTCTACCGCATTCAAACGAGGAGGAAAAATAATATTCAAATGATTGGGATTTGTTTTTAATATACTAAGGTAGGACATGTGTGAAAATAAAGTTTGTTTCTGAAATCATTCCGAAATGGTAGCGTTGTAAAGTTGTGCTCTTACTTTCTGGGACACCCTATAAGGGACCATTGATCGTGTCTCTTCAACCTGGTGGATAACAACTGTAAATAATAAAAAAAATTCTCTTCTCTGGACGAGTACGAACATCGTACGACAACACGTAACCAGTCGGACATTGTCCCGAAGATGGGCAACATCGCGCCCGAAACCGGTCGACAGAAAAGGTAAATTTTATACCCTTTGACGATTGTAAGAACGATAAGTGTTTGTCTTGTCTCGCGTCGCGTCTTGTGAATGTCAGTTAGTTCTTACGTTAGCACAAAACATAAAAATGAGTGTTCACTAAGGCAATCTTGCATTATTTCATTCGCAATTTCATTAAACATTTCAAAAATCAGATAATCATGGCTTACGCAGTTTTTTAATCTGTTTAGAGAATACCTCTACTGTGCTAGCCATGGTTATCTGATTATTTAAATGTTTCATGGAATATTGTGAAACAAATAAACAGAGATTGCCTTGGTGATTGCGACGTTTAATCAGTTTACGCTGTTTAGTGAATCCCCTAAATACGTTTCGTTATTGTTTGATTCAAACTTCGTGTCTTACATGATGGAGCACGTGGTTGTTCCTATTCAAACATCGCGAAGCACGATGGCTAATGAGAAATGATCATAAACGACTGAATAGTTTTTGTCATTGCAAAAAAAATTCATTCAACTCGTTGCAAAACTCGATTTTTACTGCACTCGTCATAATTATCCAACTCAGCAAGCCTCGTTGAGTAAATGTATGGCTCGTACAGTAAAAATCTTCATTTTGCAACTCGTTGAATAAATAACAATTTCATGTTATTGCCGTTTTATTAAAAGCATTGCCTAAATCCAGTGGCGTAGCCAGAAATTTACTTTGGGTGGGGGAGGGGGGGGGGTTTCAATGATACCTCGATTTATTACTATCCCGATTTTATTTTTTCTAATCAGTACAATGTGAAGCCATGCTATTGTTCTAGGAGAAATAGTGATGTTTTCGGCGCTATGCAATGATTTTTTTTTGAAAACAACTAAATGAATAGACATATTTTCCAATCATTCCTTTCTTTATTATGAAGCCACATTTTTAAAAGTACAAGTTTACAGATTCCTTTTTACAAGCAAATATTTAGTTTTCGTTGCTTTTTGGCAAGGATGTCGAGTACTTCCTCCACATCAAAAGTGAGGTCCTCGTGAACATACGCCATGGACTTATCCACCGATGAACCAAATTCATCGCGGTCCGAGAATTTTGACACTAGAGCGGGGTCTGTTCCAATCAGAATCGTCCAATTCTGATTGGAACGGTCCCGCTCTAGTGTCAAAACTCTCGGACCGCGATGAATTCGGTTCATCGGTGGATAAGTCCATGGCGATGCCATTGAGCCGCTCCTCTCCAATTGAATTGCGTAGATACGTTTTCAGCAGCTTGAGAGTTGAGAATGACCGCTCAGGTGTGCAGGTTGTCACAGGAATAGTTGCCATGATTTGCAGCAAACTGTATACTGTCAGCATAAGCTCTTTATTACAGATTTGCAACCCATCGATGGCGTTTTGTGGCTTATGCTCGGTAATCATTTGCTGCCAAAGAATCACTTCACCTTTGAGGCCATCTGTCTCTTCAATACCATAAAATTTGTCAAGTTCTTCCACAGATTGATAAATTTCCGATGTTGCTCTCGGTTTCAACAAATCTTGAAATGGGGCTAAGACTTTCACATGCTGCTCGAATTTTTGTTGCAAGGATAGCGCTGTACTTTCCACAAAAGGAACGAAAATACTTTAAAAAAAATACTCCTCCAGGGACTCGCTCTCCACGTAATCTTTGTGAGCTTTTCTTTTCCGTTTGCAGTCAGAAACGTCGACTTCCAGTTTTTCACATAATTTTGTGGTCTCCACGAAGATCTCATGGAAATTGCTTGCAGCGTCAGCTACGATTGCCTCTAGCGATTTTCTAACGGTGACTGCTGAATTCACAGCTACTGTCAAATCCGACTGCAGATAGAGGCTCAACGGCAGTGTGATTTGGAATATGAAGTCAATGATCATCAACGTAAGCAGGAACTCAAATTTCTCCACACTGTTGGCCAGTGGTTTTGCATCGGTAGCTGACTTTTTGTCATTCCAATTCGAAATATCGTCGAGTGCCAAAAGAACGGACGGCAACAGTGCAATGAATGAATTCAACGAACTCTCTACCCAGCGCGTAGGACACATTTGCTTCAGCTTTTGTGTATTTCCAGTTTTCTCAGAATTTTCGATTTTTTCGTTTAGTACGAGTGTACGTTTAGGAGAATTAAAAAAGTTGTACACTGTTTCGATAACACCCATGCAATTCCTTACTGGTTGCAGAGCACAACCATCGGATATTGACAAATTCAAAGAGTGTGAACAGCAATGAACGTACAACGCCTTCGAACACGTCTGACGGATAATGGCTTGTGTGCACCCTTGAGGTGACCACTCATGGACCTGGCACCGTCGTATCCTTGACCTACCATGTTGTTGTAGGACAGCTGCAGCTCATCCAAAATAGCCAACATTTTCGTCGCCAAACCTTCCCCAGTGAAATCATCTACGGGATAGAACTGAATGAACTCCTCGCATACTTTCCCATTCTCGACGAATCGCAAGCAGAATGACATTTGTGATACATTTGAAATGTCGGTTGTTTCATCGCACAAGATGGAATAGTATTTTGCTTCATGTACACGCGATACCAACTTTTCAAGACCGATTTGGTTTAAAGCAGCGATTATCTCATTCTGGA
Organism: Aedes albopictus; assembly: GCF_035046485.1. Taxonomy (NCBI): domain Eukaryota; kingdom Metazoa; phylum Arthropoda; class Insecta; order Diptera; family Culicidae; genus Aedes; species Aedes albopictus. Next base: position 214,566,025 of record NC_085138.1, read on the forward strand.
TTTGTGGACTCAAATAGTTCGCGTTCTAGGGTGCATTTTGAATACAGTGACGATTCGTTCGTTGAGAGCTCGTTAGATGGGCTGTCTCGATGGTTGAATGTTCACTGGTTGGGGCAAAACCAACCCGGGAGCTTCTTGACAGCTGCCGAACAACGTCAGCGTACCTAAAAATTTTGGTCCGGGTGGTACTGTCAGATTCAAAGCGGCAAGAGCTACTTTTGAAAAAAACGAAAACCGACAATAACAAACCGCACTAAAATAATAAAACATTAAACAGAAACCATAATTTGTTGTTTTCGCTTTTTTGTGGAAGATAAATGCAAATTGAGTGCGGCATGCTGAATTTGTTTACTAGAAGCACAGAGAACAGACATCCAAGTCCAGTTCCGAAACTATGTAAGGAAATTAACGGCCATTTGAAATCGACAACACAAGTGGCAATAGCGTGGCGCTGCAATCGGTTAATTTCCCATACTAATTTAATTCACCACTTGAAATGTTTCAATTCACCACTGACTGTGGCAATATGGTGTTTGGTGGCGTTAGTGTTGTCATCGTGTATTGGTTTGCAACCTTACTCAAGTAAAGATTCAAATGCTTACACAACTTTTCGAATGAAATTTGTTCTGGCCTGGATGTCTGTTTTCTGTGCTAGAAGTGAACATTATATCTATAAAACGGGTAAAGGAAAAACTGTCGGCTTTCATATAATTAATAAGAAACTCATATTTTCTTTTAGTGCGGTTATTAAGCACCAGCAAGTAATAAATTAGGTTACTTATGCTTACTAGAGTGGGTCAACGTTGTACGGAGAAACTTTAAATTTGACCGCATCAACCCGGAACAAAGCTTTTTTGACTCCTTTTTGCGACCAAAACAACTGTGCAAAATTTGGGAGCGATTGGTTGCGTCCCCGTATTCCGCATTGTGATTGAAATTTGTATGGAAGTTAGTATGGGAAAACGTACTTTTTTGCATTTTACTCATAAGTTGAATTATTTTGTCTAATATCGTTTAACTAATGACGTTAAAGTATAGCCTAGGATATACCGAAAAACTTTGCCGAAGACCGCAAAGTGATCCGACGCTTGTGAAAAAAGTTATTCGCTTGGTAACTTAGGCCAAAAACTGAGATTTTCTTATTGATATTATTCCTTTACATGTTAAATGATAAGCACCACCAGGCAATCTGTGCGTTATAACTTTTTTCACAAGTGTCGGATCACTTTGCGGTCTTCGGCAAAATTTTTCGGCATATCCTAGGCTATGCTTCAACGTCATTAGTTAGATAGTTTTAGACGAAAAATTTCAATTTATGAGAAAAATGCAAAAAGCACGTTTTCCCAAACTAAATTCCATACAAACTTCAATCGCAAAGCGGAATACGGGGACGCAATCAATCGCTCCCAAATTCTGCACAGTTGTTTTGGACGCTAAAAGGAATCGAAAAAGCATTGTTCCAAAAAATCGACTTTGTTGACCCAGTCTAATGCTTACATTTCACAGCTACATATCTGGTGGCAAAGCCAAAATGGAAGTTAAAAATAATCATTTGCAGATGTTTTTTTTTTTTCGAATTTGATCCTCGGTCTGGTCTAGCATGCGCAGTCACCAATTAATATGGAAGACCGTTTAAACATGTGCTTTTATTACAATTCTTACAACAAATAGAAAAAAATCAAAATAATTTCAATTTAATGATCATTTTAGTTTTTGCGCTTCTGTTGAATACGTCCTTTTGATACGAAACGCTAGCCTCTTGTTGGCTTCCACTCACCGCGAAACAAAAAGATGTTTTCGCATGGACAAAAATTGTTGCGTCAGTGAAGGATGGACCCGTTGTTTACGAACAGTAGCGACATCTGCGATTTGCAAGTAGGTACGCGAAACTGAGCTCTTCTGTCAAGTTACGGGGGGGTTGGGCAAAACCCAACTAAAAAGCACTGTCAATGTCAAAATAGATGTCAAAACGAGTTTGACGTCTGACCGCCGCCGCATCACAGCTCCTGTATACAGAACGTTTACGCAAGTATGTGAGTGTTCCGTGACGTATTTGTCATCACTTGCGTGTGTCTAGAGCATTTTGATCAGTTGTCAGTTGCCCCAACGAACGAACACGATTCGCTAATCGGGGCGCAGTCGTGACCCAACCAGCGAATCCGGACTGTATGATTTTTCAAAATTTCATCCCCTGCATCAACTCGGAACTTAAGTAGGCTTCTGAAGTTCCCCTCCTGTTTTTTGTAACCCTCACCAAGTTCTAAGGGTCCAGAATCTACGTGACCTCTTAGAGGGAGCCCCTTGCGAGCAAGAAACAGGACCGTTGAGATGATCGGCTTTGGAAGGGGTAGCATGATCATCATTTGAAGCAAGAGAATGCTTTTCCTGTCCTGTTAACGAACAGAAGAAGTCTGATTTCAAACTACATGCTACTTATAATCATGTTTGAAGCAATGAAATTTCTAATGTTTCAGAACATTCTAACTTTTATTCAAAACCATTTTCAAAAGAAAATATTCACCATGCTGCTGTAGTGCAATTATATTATCAATCCAGTTGGAAACCGGAATTTTCGACTGCCGAAAATCGTTTTTTCTCCAAATCCATGCACCAGACCTTACTTCAAAAGTGGCACGTACCAATTTCAAAGTTGGTTCCGATGGATTTGAAGAAAAATGTCTTTTTTTGTGTTAAAGTGGATTGATAATATAAGGTGCTGTGACCAATGTCCTGATATTATTTCAAAATGCACACTTACCGGAGGCGCCAGATGAACTTGAGGAACAATCAGAGAAAAATTTACGTACCGTGGGTACACAGTCATGGATACCACTAAGTGATCTGACCTTCAAAATTCAATTAAAAATAAAAGAAAACAAAAACTACGACTTTGAAAGCAGCGTTGGCTATGTTTTGATTCGAACATTTCATTCCCGATCCATTTGAAGTATAATTGCAAGTCATTTCCGCGTAAAAAAGGAATAATTCACTGTTTACAAAATGCCTTATTATGGATCAGCTCCACAGAGTCCCACACATTATGGATCAATTTTTGCCATATTATGGATCAGTGCAAAAATACTCAAAATTCCAACTCTAATAATAAATTTGCGTTTGTAAGGCTAAACTACGCAGTGCATTGATTATTTTACTGATGGAGTACCCGATTTTACAACAGGAATAAAGAGAAAATATTAAAAAGTCCCGAATCCATTTACTTCGATAGAGGTGCGCCACTAGGTTTCAGTGATGCTCTTCATTTTAACTGTTATTTTTACAACTATGTGTTTCAAGACACCGGGTTTTCCAGGTTACATGTTTTTTAATGAAACTTTTAATAAGGTAAGAATAATGCATCAAGAGCGTTGAGTGGAGCAAAAATCTATATTTGTTTAACTCTCCAACGCCCAGTGTCACCTCTAGGTGACACCTAATTTGTTTTAATTGTTAAAAATCGAATCCTTGATGAAATCTTTTGCAACTGGTTTTAAATCAAAGCTATACTAGTCTAATTTGATTTTGGCGGAAGTGGTCCAGGTCAATCCGGAGTGGCCACCGGGAATCGACTACAAGCAGAATATGGCAATTTTCTATAACCTGTCATAACACAAAGACGAAATAACATTATGATTCAAACTAAACGTCATTTATATTGGCTTCAGGTGTGCTTCAATTTTATCTGGTGTAGTTGGAAGTTTTTCACAGTATGTTCTCAATAATCCGATTTAATCAGTTTTGTAAAATTTTCGTTAATTAAATAGACTGAGCAAAATATTCAAACTAATTCAAAATATTCACTACAGGAAGCGATGCATATTGACTGTAGGATGTGCAGAAAAATCATAAATGGCCACTGCCGCTATGGTTCTGGTACCAAGAACCGATTCCAGGAGCCCCCAAATAGTACCTAACGTGTTTTCAGTCAAACAGCAGTGATTATACTCAATTGTTAAGTGCAAAAAAGCCAAAACAATTTTATTTCGTTACTAATTAACTAGCACAGTGCAAGAATACACCATGGACCAGCATGGCCAGTAACATGGCCAATGTGATACCCGCCGGAAGATCCGGAACATCCGTAAAAGTGTTCAATTCATAAAAAATGTACTAGAGCGTCGCGATTTTTTCTAAACTGATTTGTTTCAATAACCTTTGGGTGAAATCATGTTTGCGACTGGTTTGTAAGCCTGTGTGGCCACTGAATTGGCTTTCGGGATACCCGGAACATCCGTAAAAATGGCCAAACCATTAAAATTGTGTTACAGTGTCGCAGTTTTTTCCAAGCTCGTTTGTTTTAGCAACCAAAAGTTGAAATCTATATTATGACAGTTTCAAAATAAGTAATGGCCACTGGATGGATCTTCGGGTTTTCTGGAACATACGTAAAAGGGTCAACTCATAAAAATTGTGCTAGGTCGTTGCAGTTGTTTCCAAACTCAATTGTTCCAGCAATATAAGAATGATTGATACCACTATTGCGATTAGTTTGTAACACGGAGTGACCACTGGATGGACCTTTTGGGTATCCGAAATATCCGTAAAAGTGGACGATTCATGAAAATTGTGCTAGATTGTCGCGATTTTTTTACCGAACTCTTTTGTTTCAGCAATTTAAGATTGAAATCAATGTTGCGACTGATTTATGAATCGGAAAGACCACTGGATGAACCTTCGGTTTATCAGTATTCATAAAAGTGGTCAATTCATTAAAAAAATATGCTAGAGTGGTACGGTTTTTGCTGGTTGAAGACTCCCTACCCCCTCCGTAACATTTTTTTTTGTATGACAGTCCTAAGGATGAAATCTTTACTGTGATTTCACGATGTTTCCTAAACTCATTTGTTTTAGTAATCTAAGGAAGGAAGCAATGTTCCGTCTGATTTATTAGTGACCCCTGTGCCTTATATATCATTAGGTGGAACATTCATAAACATTTAAAAAACGATCAAAGGCACATTTGAATTCGTACTTGGTGGGTGTTTCGACTCATAAATCTGTGACTACTGTACTTGTTTGGTCCTCAGAGAATTCGGAATATAAGGGTAATTCAATAATAAATAACTAGACTGTCCTGATTCTTTTCAAATTGATTTGTTCCAACAATTCACACTATGACGAGTACATAGTTGATCAGATAGTCGTATAGTTGAATTACTGGCAAACCCATGGACATTATCAGTTACTTTTTGTGAATTTCATAAAAAAGGAACATATTTTACGTGACAAAGGCTTTGACAGTTTTCATCATTATTTTTAATATATTTCAACGATCAATCTTCCACCAATTTGAAACTAAGTTCGGGGCCTCGTGGTCGTGCGGCTAGTGTCACCAAGCCTTTTGTCGCATTGTGATGAGGAGCGTGGTTTCAATTTCCGCCGCAGCCGTGGGAAAAAAATTCGGCTGTGCCACTGGGCATTGCAAGTTAGTTCGTTGTCTAGTATCGTGCTTCGTTCAAAGAATGAATAACTAACTGGAAGCATTAAACGTGTCCGTATTTTTTTTAAGTACATTACTGTTATGAAGAAGTGACTAATCGGATAAAAATTTAACAAGCTGAAGTCTAGAAATTTAAACAATTAAATTTTAAAATACAGTCATAGCTCAATCATGGGTCACCCACAATTATGGGTCGGTTCCATTTGAATAGCATGGCGAACTGACTGACTAATAACTGCTACAGAGTGACCTATAATTTTGCAATGACTGTAATATCCGTTATAACGAACCGCAAAAGCATAATTTCTTATTCATGTTATTTTTTAGCTTTTATTTTTTTATCATATTTATTCGTCATCACACAAGGAACAAATTTGTCGAGAACAACATAATGATAATACGTAACAATTTTTTGCTTAAGTTTTTTGTATTGATGCATTTTAATTGTCAAAATTCAACCTATTGTGATTTTTGTAACAATAGTTAACATCGAAATTTTTCAATAGCTTTTGAAGATTAAAATGTGGAGAAATATCTGAGATATGGGAATCCAAAGTTTACTACATAGTTTGTAAGGGAAAATGGCTTTTATGCATTTCTATTGTCCGATACTGTACTGCCGTGAATCGCATAACTGTCCCATTTGCATAGGAAATCCAGCAAAGATGGGACTGATATGCGATTCGCGCCAGTGTAGTTATAAGTGAAAATGTAGTCTACGTTGTTTAATAAAATAAATAAATAAATAAATAAATAAAATTACTTAAGTCTGTTCAAAAGTGTATCGGTCAAACGAACCGGTTCTTCCGATCATTTAGCTTTGTCTTATAAACAATTACAAAAAAATACACTAGAGAACTTCAACGTTTCTCATACTAGGCAATAGTATATTTTAACCGGTTCATAACTAGTTTGGTATTACCAGCCAGTTTGCAAAATCATTTAGTCTCGTTGATCTCTCATTCTTCAAAAATAATATTTTTTAAAATTTACACAGCATAAGTGGAACATTTTTTTTTCTTTTCAGAAGTTTATCGGATTAGCGAACTGGTTTTCCTTATCACTTTTTTTGGTCCTATGTTAAATCGTTCAATAAAATAAATAATGAAACTCCAACGGTTATCAAGCGGGACAGCAAAAATATTTTACCGGTTCATCATTTATTATTTTGATGAACCGATTCCCAAAATCATGGTTTCTTGTCGAGTGGCATCCATATATTATCGTAATACACAAAATATCACCATAATACAGGTGGAATAAAATTCTTGATTTTACCGGTTAAAAAATGAACCGTTTTAGCGAATCGGTTTTTCAAATCACTTATTTTATTATTTTTCTGGAAGGTCAGCCATGAAAAGTAATAAAACTTCAACTATCGTCAAGCGAGATTATTTAATTATTTTCACCGGTTCAAAAATGAATCGGTTAAACAAACCGGTACAACACATAATGTATTCTCCACTGTTATATCATGATAATATGTAGAACATCAGCATAATACAAGTTTCAGGAAAATAATGGTTTTACCGGTTCAAAAGTGAACCGGTTGAGAAAACCGGTTCACACAAACACATATTTTATACAAGTGTTCAATCTCACATGAGAATAAATTATAAAAACTGAACGATTCCTTATCGGGACAATAAAATATTTTTTTACCGGTTCAAAAGTGAACCGGTAAAATGAACCAGTTCGGTGAAATGAACATTTCTATTGTATGATTCACCTCCCACTCAAAAAATCTGTTTTCTGATGATTTTTCAAAATTTCATCCCCTGCATCAACTCGGAACTTAAGTAGGCTTCTGAAGTTCCCCTCCTGTTTTTTGTAACCCTCACCAAGTTCTAAGGGTCCAGAATCTACGTGACCTCTTAGAGGGAGCCCCTTGCGAGCAAGAAACAGGACCGTTGAGATGATCGGCTTTGGAAGGGGTAGCATGATCATCATTTGAAGCAAGAGAATGCTTTTCCTGTCCTGTTAACGAACAGAAGAAGTCTGATTTCAAACTACATGCTACTTATAATCATGTTTGAAGCAATGAAATTTCTAATGTTTCAGAACATTCTAACTTTTATTCAAAACCATTTTCAAAAGAAAATATTCACCATGCTGCTGTAGTGCAATTATATTATCAATCCAGTTGGAAACCGGAATTTTCGACTGCCGAAAATCGTTTTTTCTCCAAATCCATGCACCAGACCTTACTTCAAAAGTGGCACGTACCAATTTCAAAGTTGGTTCCGATGGATTTGAAGAAAAATGTCTTTTTTTGTGTTAAAGTGGATTGATAATATAAGGTGCTGTGACCAATGTCCTGATATTATTTCAAAATGCACACTTACCGGAGGCGCCAGATGAACTTGAGGAACAATCAGAGAAAAATTTACGTACCGTGGGTACACAGTCATGGATACCACTAAGTGATCTGACCTTCAAAATTCAATTAAAAATAAAAGAAAACAAAAACTACGACTTTGAAAGCAGCGTTGGCTATGTTTTGATTCGAACATTTCATTCCCGATCCATTTGAAGTATAATTGCAAGTCATTTCCGCGTAAAAAAGGAATAATTCACTGTTTACAAAATGCCTTATTATGGATCAGCTCCACAGAGTCCCACACATTATGGATCAATTTTTGCCATATTATGGATCAGTGCAAAAATACTCAAAATTCCAACTCTAATAATAAATTTGCGTTTGTAAGGCTAAACTACGCAGTGCATTGATTATTTTACTGATGGAGTACCCGATTTTACAACAGGAATAAAGAGAAAATATTAAAAAGTCCCGAATCCATTTACTTCGATAGAGGTGCGCCACTAGGTTTCAGTGATGCTCTTCATTTTAACTGTTATTTTTACAACTATGTGTTTCAAGACACCGGGTTTTCCAGGTTACATGTTTTTTAATGAAACTTTTAATAAGGTAAGAATAATGCATCAAGAGCGTTGAGTGGAGCAAAAATCTATATTTGTTTAACTCTCCAACGCCCAGTGTCACCTCTAGGTGACACCTAATTTGTTTTAATTGTTAAAAATCGAATCCTTGATGAAATCTTTTGCAACTGGTTTTAAATCAAAGCTATACTAGTCTAATTTGATTTTGGCGGAAGTGGTCCAGGTCAATCCGGAGTGGCCACCGGGAATCGACTACAAGCAGAATATGGCAATTTTCTATAACCTGTCATAACACAAAGACGAAATAACATTATGATTCAAACTAAACGTCATTTATATTGGCTTCAGGTGTGCTTCAATTTTATCTGGTGTAGTTGGAAGTTTTTCACAGTATGTTCTCAATAATCCGATTTAATCAGTTTTGTAAAATTTTCGTTAATTAAATAGACTGAGCAAAATATTTAAACTAATTCAAAATATTCACTACAGGAAGCGATGCATATTGACTGTAGGATGTGCAGAAAAATCATAAATGGCCACTGCCGCTATGGTTCTGGTACCAAGAACCGATTCCAGGAGCCCCCAAATAGTACCTAACGTGTTTTCAGTCAAACAGCAGTGATTATACTCAATTGTTAAGTGCAAAAAAGCCAAAACAATTTTATTTCGTTACTAATTAACTAGCACAGTGCAAGAATACACCATGGACCAGCATGGCCAGTAACATGGCCAATGTGATACCCGCCGGAAGATCCGGAACATCCGTAAAAGTGTTCAATTCATAAAAAATGTACTAGAGCGTCGCGATTTTTTCTAAACTGATTTGTTTCAATAACCTTTGGGTGAAATCATGTTTGCGACTGGTTTGTAAGCCTGTGTGGCCACTGAATTGGCTTTCGGGATACCCGGAACATCCGTAAAAATGGCCAAACCATTAAAATTGTGTTACAGTGTCGCAGTTTTTTCCAAGCTCGTTTGTTTTAGCAACCAAAAGTTGAAATCTATATTATGACAGTTTCAAAATAAGTAATGGCCACTGGATGGATCTTCGGGTTTTCTGGAACATACGTAAAAGGGTCAACTCATAAAAATTGTGCTAGGTCGTTGCAGTTGTTTCCAAACTCAATTGTTCCAGCAATATAAGAATGATTGATACCACTATTGCGATTAGTTTGTAACACGGAGTGACCACTGGATGGACCTTTTGGGTATCCGAAATATCCGTAAAAGTGGACGATTCATGAAAATTGTGCTAGATTGTCGCGATTTTTTTACCGAACTCTTTTGTTTCAGCAATTTAAGATTGAAATCAATGTTGCGACTGATTTATGAATCGGAAAGACCACTGGATGAACCTTCGGTTTATCAGTATTCATAAAAGTGGTCAATTCATTAAAAAAATATGCTAGAGTGGTACGGTTTTTGCTGGTTGAAGACTCCCTACCCCCTCCGTAACATTTTTTTTTGTATGACAGTCCTAAGGATGAAATCTTTACTGTGATTTCACGATGTTTCCTAAACTCATTTGTTTTAGTAATCTAAGGAAGGAAGCAATGTTCCGTCTGATTTATTAGTGACCCCTGTGCCTTATATATCATTAGGTGGAACATTCATAAACATTTAAAAAACGATCAAAGGCACATTTGAATTCGTACTTGGTGGGTGTTTCGACTCATAAATCTGTGACTACTGTACTTGTTTGGTCCTCAGAGAATTCGGAATATAAGGGTAATTCAATAATAAATAACTAGACTGTCCTGATTCTTTTCAAATTGATTTGTTCCAACAATTCACACTATGACGAGTACATAGTTGATCAGATAGTCGTATAGTTGAATTACTGGCAAACCCATGGACATTATCAGTTACTTTTTGTGAATTTCATAAAAAAGGAACATATTTTACGTGACAAAGGCTTTGACAGTTTTCATCATTATTTTTAATATATTTCAACGATCAATCTTCCACCAATTTGAAACTAAGTTCGGGGCCTCGTGGTCGTGCGGCTAGTGTCACCAAGCCTTTTGTCGCATTGTGATGAGGAGCGTGGTTTCAATTTCCGCCGCAGCCGTGGGAAAAAAATTCGGCTGTGCCACTGGGCATTGCAAGTTAGTTCGTTGTCTAGTATCGTGCTTCGTTCAAAGAATGAATAACTAACTGGAAGCATTAAACGTGTCCGTATTTTTTTTAAGTACATTACTGTTATGAAGAAGTGACTAATCGGATAAAAATTTAACAAGCTGAAGTCTAGAAATTTAAACAATTAAATTTTAAAATACAGTCATAGCTCAATCATGGGTCACCCACAATTATGGGTCGGTTCCATTTGAATAGCATGGCGAACTGACTGACTAATAACTGCTACAGAGTGACCTATAATTTTGCAATGACTGTAATATCCGTTATAACGAACCGCAAAAGCATAATTTCTTATTCATGTTATTTTTTAGCTTTTATTTTTTTATCATATTTATTCGTCATCACACAAGGAACAAATTTGTCGAGAACAACATAATGATAATACGTAACAATTTTTTGCTTAAGTTTTTTGTATTGATGCATTTTAATTGTCAAAATTCAACCTATTGTGATTTTTGTAACAATAGTTAACATCGAAATTTTTCAATAGCTTTTGAAGATTAAAATGTGGAGAAATATCTGAGATATGGGAATCCAAAGTTTACTACATAGTTTGTAAGGGAAAATGGCTTTTATGCATTTCTATTGTCCGATACTGTACTGCCGTGAATCGCATAACTGTCCCATTTGCATAGGAAATCCAGCAAAGATGGGACTGATATGCGATTCGCGCCAGTGTAGTTATAAGTGAAAATGTAGTCTACGTTGTTTAATAAAATAAATAAATAAATAAATAAATAAAATTACTTAAGTCTGTTCAAAAGTGTATCGGTCAAACGAACCGGTTCTTCCGATCATTTAGCTTTGTCTTATAAACAATTACAAAAAAATACACTAGAGAACTTCAACGTTTCTCATACTAGGCAATAGTATATTTTAACCGGTTCATAACTAGTTTGGTATTACCAGCCAGTTTGCAAAATCATTTAGTCTCGTTGATCTCTCATTCTTCAAAAATAATATTTTTTTAAATTTACACAGCATAAGTGGAACATTTTTTTTTCTTTTCAGAAGTTTATCGGATTAGCGAACTGGTTTTCCTTATCACTTTTTTTGGTCCTATGTTAAATCGTTCAATAAAATAAATAATGAAACTCCAACGGTTATCAAGCGGGACAGCAAAAATATTTTACCGGTTCATCATTTATTATTTTGATGAACCGATTCCCAAAATCATGGTTTCTTGTCGAGTGGCATCCATATATTATCGTAATACACAAAATATCACCATAATACAGGTGGAATAAAATTCTTGATTTTACCGGTTAAAAAATGAACCGTTTTAGCGAATCGGTTTTTCAAATCACTTATTTTATTATTTTTCTGGAAGGTCAGCCATGAAAAGTAATAAAACTTCAACTATCGTCAAGCGAGATTATTTAATTATTTTCACCGGTTCAAAAATGAATCGGTTAAACAAACCGGTACAACACATAATGTATTCTCCACTGTTATATCATGATAATATGTAGAACATCAGCATAATACAAGTTTCAGGAAAATAATGGTTTTACCGGTTCAAAAGTGAACCGGTTGAGAAAACCGGTTCACACAAACACATATTTTATACAAGTGTTCAATCTCACATGAGAATAAATTATAAAAACTGAACGATTCCTTATCGGGACAATAAAATATTTTTTTACCGGTTCAAAAGTGAACCGGTAAAATGAACCAGTTCGGTGAAATGAACATTTCTATTGTATGATTCACCTCCCACTCAAAAAATCTGTTTTCTCCATTGATTCCTTTTTGGGCGTTGGAGGGTTAAAGTGATCCACAATAGCGTCAAACGATCAGTTTTTTGGGTCACATTATGGATCACTGTTGGAAGTCACATTATTTTAGTATTTGAACCCCAGAATAAAACAAAACTTCTTTTAATAGATACATACATATCTTATCCAACGTGTACGAGCAATTTTTATATCAAAATTGATGGATTTCGACACTTTTAGAGCTTACCGCTGCAGGAGTAGTTTCTTATGGAATTCGGCTGTTTACTGGCAGATGTGAGAGGACAACACTACCGTTGCATTAAAATACATTTTATTTTTAGATTGAGCACTTGTAAATGACTTTTTATCTCAGAAAACAAATAGGATCATGTTACAAAAATGAATTTCGTGCCGAAATATATGTTTTGAGCAAGATATTCGACTTTAAACACCAAAGTGATCCGTAACTGTGTGTGATCCATAACTGTGTAGGGACGGTATATCCATTTGTAAATTATTTCACGAAAACTCGTCACTAATTTCTTTTTTCGCACTAAATCACTTTAACTTGCCACGCCTTTTGATTGAATTCAAATAAAACACAAAACCACTACGTTTGCCACTTTGCGACCGAAGCGCGCCAAAACTACGATAAACGTACGTACGTACGTACGTCTGAGAAAACAACACGTGCTCCATTGAGCATAGAGGGTTGCGAAAGAGAGAATGTTAAAAGACGTGCACGGAAAGATCGATGTACACAGAGCAAGGAGTAACTTTCACGCAGCGATCGAAAAGACAAAAGATTTCATGCAAACTTGTGTGAAAATTCACGCAAATTTGTGTAAACCCGGATCAGCACTTTTTTTTGTGCTGATCCAGTCGCACGCAAATATGAGTGAAAATTCCTTTGTCTTTTCGCAAGTTACTCATTCGCTGTGTACTTTCGTTTTAGGGTGTGCCAAAACTTTGGTGCGCGCCTTGTCGAACCGCTCTCCACACTCCAGTTTTGAGAGAGATAAATGAGAGGGTTTCTCTTCTACATTTACGGCATCATCGATTCGTGAGTGTTTCCGGAAAGATTGTATACAGGGTTGCCACACATACAGATTAATCTGTATTTTACAGATTTTACGGAAATTTTCCGATACAGAATCTGTATATACAGAATTACAGATTTTTTGAAAACTTAGAAATTATTCAGATTTTACAGATATGTTTACAGATTTTCTGAAAAAAAAAAAGATTCATACAGATTTTTGAGCTAAAGTTAAAATACAAATTTTGGATATTGCTGTCAACAAAAAATCAGCGTGACAATCCCAGTTAGAGTTATAAATACTTGGATTTTCTTTGTTTCTTAGTCGATTTTTTGCCTTTTTTCAATAATTATTGATACAGATTGAAAATACAGATTTTTTGCTTTGAAATACAGATATACAGATCTTTTACGAAAAATATACAGATTTAAATGTGGCAACCCTGATTGTATAGCAGTTTGGTTTGGGTGGGAAGAAATCTTACACGTTCGGAACTCAAGGCGTTATCGTTGTAGCGCAGGTCCATTTTTGAAATTTTCAAACTTTATGTTCAATAAACACAACACGTAGTCGTACACTCACATTGAGTAAACAGCAATGAACAATTCAGTCGTATGCATTTAATATGTGTAGTGCAGGTAGAAAGTGGCGGCGCAGCCGATTTTTTTTTATCAGGAAAGGGTTTTAAAACTAAAAATTGGTTCCATGAATTTTGGCTCTAGGGGGGGGGGGGGGGGGGGGGGGGGTTCAACCCTAAACCCCCCCCCCCCCGTGGCTACGCCACTGCCTAAATCAAAAAAAGCTCAATAACTCCGTAATGGTTAAGATTTTACCGTATGCTGCGTAGCCTTTTCTTTTGGAGTATTCATACTAACCACTAAATGCCAAAACTATCCCAGTTTAGATTGTAATGCGATTTTTCTTTACAGGTGATGTTTCGCCCTAACGTTCTGAGCCGCCTTGAAGCAAAACGTGACGAATTACTTTCCGGCCGGATTACACAACTGCAGGCTTTCTGTCGAGGTTATCAGGCACGAAGACGGTTAACGCGAAGGCGCTTTCAGGTATTTCTATATGTTTATTGGGGTGGGTTAACGTTGTATTGGAAAATTTAAAATTGATCAGATTCTATCAGATCAAAGTTTTTCAAATGCCCTTGAGGTCCCAAATAACTGTGCAAAATTTGGGCATGATTGGTTTAGCCTATATTTTGCGCATTGCGATTGAAGTTTGTATGGGATTTTACATGGAAAATCATACTTTTTCGTATTTTTCTTGAAAGTTGCTCAAAACTGTTCTATACCATATAACCGCCAATGTTAAAGTATAGCCCAGGATATGTCGAAAAACTTTGTCGAAGACCGCAAAGCGATCCGATGCATGAGGAAAAAGATACACTCTTCGAAAGTCAGACTTAAAATTGAGATTTTATTATTGATGTTATTCCTTTACATATTAAGGACGAGGTTACTAAAGATCAAAAATGCCAGGCAGTATGGCACTCACTTGCTTCTTCCCTCCTCCTTCCCCTCACCCAAACCATCGACGAGTACGAAGGTTGACGAACAAATTCATTAAATTAAGTTAGCTTACCTGCCTAAAATGTACTGGAATTGCTACTTGCGGTTGGTTATTATATTTTCCGTCCATGAAGTAGTTTTTCTTTTCAATAATCACTGACATATCACAAATTCGTGCCAAAATTCAACACTCGATGCACTATTTTTATAGACAAGCGCTCCGCGCATTCTTTTTCAATACACAATTGAATTCACTTCTGTATTCGCTAGTGCCATCCAAATTTGATGGTATGATGAAAACTTCTCACTTTTTCATTTACGCCACCGTTTGTCGCCGAAATATCACGTATTTTTCATTTTTGTGGCCATAAATCGAATCGTTTTTGATCGCGGTTAGGAATACAACTTGCTCGAACTCAAAAGCGTACCGTTAAACTGAGTGCTGTTGTTCAACGCTACTCTAAATTGATTGAATCGTTGTTCACGTTTTAAAGAAAAACGGATTTCTTTACGCTTTTTTGCAAACTTTTGGGATATTGTGTTAAAATTCAAGTCAATGCAAAGCCAAAGTGTAACAGAGCAGTTGGTTTGCTGTTTATTCATTGTTTTTTTAACCCTAAAAGGGATACCTTCGTGGCCTCAGTTTCGTCACCTCGCTGAGTGTGTTCCATCAAAGACGAGCTCTGAAAGGCGCCTGGGGTCCAATGGACCCCAGGTACCCCTTTTAGGGTTAAGTGGATCATATCACCCCATTTCACGGTAGACCGATTCGATAGAAACGCACGAGAACAAAGGAAAGAAATGTCAAAAACGTAAATAAAACGCTGCACAGTGCGATTAGTTTATACAATACTGGACAACAAAAAAGTATTCATGAATATTTGAAAATATTTTTGAGAACTAGTTGTGCCAGTGACCCTTCATAATCAAAACAGTGTATGGGGAAATTACAACATGTAAAGCTACTGATAAATAATCGATAAGCCTCTATTTGATAGGGACATTCTTTCCTTTTTTGGACAGGCCACACTACACTGTGCGCCGCTTAGTTTGTTCGCTTTGAGTGGGTGATTGGGCGGTTGATTCTAGAAATCCTCTACATAATGTAGGATTACTAGTTGATTCGAGTTGGGGACAACATTATTGTTGTGATCTTCAGGGAGCTTCACCTTAAAAGATAAGCACACTCAGGCAATCAGTAGGTTATAACTTTTGTTACAAGACTCGGATCGCTTTGCGGTCTTCAGCAAAGTTTTTCAGGACATCTGAGGCTATACTTTTACCTAATCGGTTAGAAATTTTCAGAACAATTTTATTCTTTTATAAGAAAAAAGCTAAAATCCCATACAAATTTCAATCGCGATGCGCAAAATGTAGGCATGACTGATTGAGCCGTCGCATGCTATTACCAAAACTTACCCGGAGCAGCCTCCTCCAAGGCATATTTCGGTGGCCACGGGATGGCCAAGGAGGTCATTGGTCTTCCCACGGTTCCCAAGTTTTGTACCGCGGTAACCGGACGAGGTTCGTGATCCGGTATCCCTAGATCAGGGAATAAAACGCGCACGAATGTACGAATAAAAACTACTTTATTCGCGACACGTTTAAATGGTACAACATTTATTCGCGAGACGTAAACAAAACTAATATTAATTGACAATAATACACAGACACAGAGCACAAACGACAACCAAATTAAAATACATTGATGCGCTTTTCTTGCTTCGCGCACGACAGTAGTGCTCTGTCTTGTGCGAGCTCAGCGGCGCGGTACACCGCAATCGGGTTGTCTACAACATCTACCCCCTTAATAGAGCTGGTAGGGGTCGAACCTGACTGGCGGCCTTCTGGTGAAGGATTATACGGTCAAAATTTGGTCTCACAATTTTTTTCATAACTTTAGACTGCGTACACCAAAACAGTTGATTTTTGGACCAGTAATGCTACATTAATAGTAGCTGATACCATAAAATTTTCATCAAAATCGATTAAGAATTGGTTGATATATAGGTAAAACCATCGACCTACCTTTTTAAAATTTTGTACAAAGGCGCTCCATAGTAAATTTTCGGAAATTTAAGGTCAGTAAAGCACAATTTAAAAAAACAAAAAGACGCAGACACCGTCTTCAGCCAGAGGCTGCACAGACTGAATGAAACTTAAACACTAGACAAGGGACACACGGAGCATGCACCAGTGGATACGGAGAAGAAACTATTCTCACGAAAAGTTTCATCGCCCGGAGCGGGAATCGAACCCTCACCCCATAGCATGGTGCGATTAGAACTTGGTGACCCTAACCGCACGGCTACGAGGCTCCACAATTTTATTATAGAACTACCAATAGTGCTCCGATTTTTATCAAAATTTTACAGAATAAATCTATTATGAAAATATGTTTTTTAGTAAAATTTTGAGCCATTTTGTATGAATACTGAGGCTTTCCACGGACCAGCACGAATCCATTTTAATCGATGTTTTTTAATCTACTTGATATTTTTGTATGCTATTCCTTTTTATGTGAGAAACCATTTTTTCATATCAAAAGTTCATATTTTGTCTCGACTAACTTTCAATTAGGGCCTATGAAAAAATGGAACACAAGCAAATAAAAAATTATAACACGGAAACGGCTTGTTCGATCGGAAAGGTGTCTTCAGCAAAGTTGTAGAATAATATATTGCGGCTCTCAGAAAAATACACATTGAAAAATTTATTTAGTTTTTCTTCTGAAAAAAACTGAATTTTGTTACTAAAAATCAAATATCTCGAAAAGCTATTTTTTACCTTCGTGTTTTTTTTGTGAGAATAAAGTTCATTCTGTTAGCTATCATCTCTAAAATTTTTAAAGTGGTAAAAAAATGTACAAAAAAGTTATGGCACTTTGATCATTTTTGGTTGCGTGTTTTTTTAGAATGCATGACGAATTTCCCGCAAACTAGATTTTGGGGTAGGCAGCACCCTCTCAGATTTCAATGGAATTGTGTAGGTATGAAGACTATGAACTTTCAAACAGCGTTGCATACTTTGTTGTTTTTTTTTAAATTTATCTACACTAATATTTGAAAAGGGCTTAAGTTTTTGAACATTTTTTTATACCAATGTAACTTAAAAATAACATGACCTACAAAAAAGTGTAGTATGTGTGACTTTAAAGAATTTGTGTGAAATTTCAAGTAAAAAATTGAAATATTGAAAAACGATCACGCTAAAAAAAGTTAAAATATAAATTGAAGTCAATTTGGAATACATGCCCATTTGCGAAATTAAATTAATCCTATTTCGGAGAACCAAACCCCACACCAACCGTTAAGAATAGAATTCAAAATGGATCAAAGTAATTAAATTGCTTTTATCTGAATCCAACCCAACACAAAATGTTTTTTTTTAAGTCAAACCAATTTTTGGGTATTTTTATACGTGTATACATATTAATATTGAACATAGCTTTATTTGTTTCAATTATAAATCTATCCAATACAAAGAATATAATTTAGGATTCTCTTCTGAACCAGAACACCAGATCTGTTACACAGAAATTCAGAATATCAACCAGAAGCCGAATTTCAAATTAAAAGTTTCCTTATTCATAGGAGAATAAAATAAATACTTTGCATTAGATAGACTTGTCCGCGATAGCGAAGATGACGCAATCAAAATCGCTGTCGCTCCGCGGTGCAATCAAATCCCAATTTCCTTTCCTTTCCATTTCTTATCCACTCTCACCTATCAACAAAACACGCACAAACGTGCACCCGAAGCCCCGCGAGCCGCATCCACCCCACCAGCAATCCGTTTTCTGGCTCATGTAGGGGTAGGCGGGGCATTATGGACACCCTAAGGTTTTTGCCAACTTTACTTGGCAAGATGTCAAAAAAGTTTAGTTTTTTGATACATGTATCCTTTTAAAGTCTATTTAGCATCTATTGCATAAGAATGCTCACGAAGAAAAACGATTCATCCACTTCAAAGAATGTTATGAAAAATGTTAGTTTTTCATGACCGTCTTCAAGCATACGGGGCAGAATGGACACCCCCATGGGGCAATATGGACACCATGAGACTTTTACGAATTTCGTACATTTTTTACACCTATAAAGTCATTTCATTACAAAACAACTATTATGGATGAATAATACGCCGAAGTAGTTCATTTTTGTTCAGTTAATTTAAATTTAGGCTGTTTTGGATAAAGCTTCGTTTTTGCCGGCATGTACAGCTGTGCCTAGAACAACTATTTTCCACTGCTGTCGTTTTTTGATCAATTTGTTTCACCCTATGTCTACTATAGTGAACATTTACCCGGAATATACTAAAATCGAAGAATTTGGTTGGTTTGTGATTTAGGTTATATTTTTCCCTTGCCGCTTCTTTCAAAAAGGTGAGTGTCCATTTTCCCCGGCAGTAGAAGATATTTCTAAACTTGATTTTTGATATAATAAAGAAGAAAATATAAACATGTTAAGCATGCAGATGCTGCAAAACTACTTGCATGTGTTCTAGAAATATCAGGTTTTAATCGACCTGCAATAAATTATTCACTAAATCTTATTTTAGATGATGTGAAAATTATAATTTCCATGCACAAAAAACGGAGGACGCAACTTTTTCGTGTAAAATCAAGTATAATTTTAATTTCGAATGTTTCTTTCCTGAAACTACGTTTTAGACAAATGGACTATATTCTCCATTCATTAAAAGTTCAAAAAAGTTCGCATATTTCAAAATATCGAGGGTGTCCATTCTGCCCCGGGTGTCCATATTGCCCCGCCTACCCCTACAACGTCGCCAGAACGACGACGACGATTGGCAATCACGGAGAAGATGTTTTTTTTGTTCCTTTTTGTTTGTAACGAGGAAGGGTATAAAAGCGAGGGTCAAAATGTGAAGAGGATCAGAAGTAATTTGTAATCTATACAGTGCAGATCGCTGAATAAAAGTAGTGAAATGAAACGTAGTGATTTTATCATTTTCGGAGCTGAGCCCTGAGGATTGCAGCTGCCGCTGCTCTTGTCGCTGTCTAAATTCCGTCGCTGCGTGGATTTTGCTGCTACCCCGTTCCTGAGATTCAGCAGCCGATTGCTTCCACCGAGATCGCCGCCGCTCAGAGGACGCTTCTGCATTTTTGCTGCTTGGCTGCCACTGCTACCCGACGCCGCCGTTTCCCGCTACCTTCCAACCACCGAGATTAAAGAAGTTTTTCAGAAGCGCTATAGTTCTTTATCAGAACTGGCCATCCGGAAGGTAGACGGTCGAAGTGCTAAGGTAGTCCAGTGTGGCGTGGCCCCATCGTCTCAGCAGAAGCAAAACTGAGCTGTTCGGCGTTGTGGCTATTGGAGTTGGGAAGCGATCGGCCGCTGCGCTGGTCTGGTGTTTGTGAATTTGTGTGGCGTTGGCTTGCGTTGCCAACATAGTGGTCCGTACGAACCGGACGAAGAAAAACGAACAAGAACTACAGTCCAAGTGAAGTGGAAGCAGTGCAGCTAGAAGAAAAAGTGAACTGTTTTCGAACTGAAAATTAGCTGCCACTGCTGGTGTGAAGAATACCATGGACAAAAAGTGAATTTGGACAAGAACCGACGTGAACAGTGAGTGATTTTGAGTGAGAAAACTGGTTGCGTTCCCGTGATCGAGCAGTGTCATCATCGTGTGATTGTGTTAGTTGCTCTACCGTAGCAGCATTCCTCTATCCGATGACACTTCCACGCACACCAGAATCGACGAAGAAAGCCAAAATGGAGGACGTCAAGGCGCTCGTGCATCAGCGTGGGCAAGTGAAAGCGAGCGTCACCACCATCGTCAAGGCGCTGGAGAAGGCAGAAGATGATCCGAGCCAGGTGAGTCTGCCAATCTTGAGAGTGTACTCGAAGAAGCTGGATACTTTCTACAACACGTACGTAGGTTTCCACAAAGAAATTTTGTCACTGACCCCATCCGGAAAGTTCGATGAGCAGGATGGAAAACTGTCTGAATTTGAAAATCTCCACACCGACGCGATGATTCGGGTGGAGACTCTTATTGAATCATTAACTCAACCTATTTCTGCTGCTGTACCAACCGCGTTGCAACCAAATGCTCCCCAAGTGATTATTCAGCAGCCGCTTAGAGCGCCAATACCAACTTTTGATGGCCGCTACGAAAATTGGCCACGTTTCAAAACGATGTTTCAAGACATCATTGACAAGTGTTCGGACTCTGATGCAATCAAATTGCACCATCTCGATAAAGCTTTGGTTGGTGCAGCGGCAGGTATTATTGATGCGAAGACTCTCGCGGATAATAATTACCACCATGCCTGAGATTTGAAAACAAACGGGTGATTATTGATACTCATATTGGGGGTCTGTTGTCACTGAAGCGTATGAGCAAGGAGTCTTACCGCGAGTTGCGTGAATTGTTGGATACGTGCACGCGGCACGTTGAGTGATTGAGGTATATGGATCAGGATATTGACGATACGTCTGGGTTGATTATTACGAAAATTCTTACTTCATGTCTTGATCCAGTGACTCGGAAGTATTGGGAACGCTCTCTCGCTCATGGAGAGTTGCCCAATTTCGATGATACGTTGCTTTTTCTCAAGGAACAGTGTCGCGTTCTCGAGCTATGTGAAACAGATCAACCAGCTGTCGCAAAGTCCTCTGCCGGTAAGTCGACCCAATCAGCGTCGAGGCCTGTGAATGTGAAGGTACATGCGTCCACTTCTGGAGATACCAATGAGTCGTGTCAAATGTGTGGTGGTAATCATTTCAATTACCAAAGTTCCGAGTTCCGAAAGCTGTCGGTCTCGGACCGAATCGCGAAGGTTAAAGAGTCTCGAGTTTGTTTTAACTGTCTTCGCCGCGGGCATCGATCAATTAACTGTCCGTCTAAGAGCAACTGTTCCAAGTGTCACAAACGTCATCACTCCCTTCTTCACGAGGAGGTGCAGAAGGTGGAGTCCGCGGAACGCGCGGAATCGAAGCCGCCAGAGCAGAATGTTTCAGTCCAATCGTCTTCGTCTCCTCCGCAGCAACCACAATGTTCCAGAAGTTGGGCATCGATAGTACGTCAGTCAGCGCTGATATTGTCGGCGTAAGCGGGGCGCGAAGTAAGGCAACTCAGTTGGCCGAAGTTAACGTCCAGTCACTGTACTCCGAGTACAGTTCATCCTTGAAGTATTTGGTCACGCCCAAAATCACGAATGCTCTTCCGTCCAAGGCCGTCAATACGTCTGATTGGAAAATTCCGTCCGGATTTCCGTTGGCTGATCCGAAGTTTGGAACCCCAGCCGACATCGATCTACTGATCGGTGTTACCGAGTTTTTCCGAGTGTTGAAACCAGGCCATTTGATCATTGGTGATGGTCTTCCAGAATTGCGCGAGACAGAGTTGGGTTGGGTTGTCGCTGGAGAGATCCAAGACGAATCATCAGTTGTCGTAAATCCTCTACAAGTGAATTCCGTAAGAGTTGAGTCTCTTAACGATGCAATTAAGCGATTTTGGGAAGTCGAAGAAGTCGATGTTCAGTCTGCTTCTTCTACGGAGCAGCAAGAGTGTGAGGAACTGTTCCGTCAGTCGCACCAAAGGGATTCAGACGGTAGATTTGTAGTGAAACTCCCATTCCGAAGTAATCTGTACCTGCTTGAGGATAATAGGTCGATGGCTCTCCGCCGGTTCTTTTTCCTAGAAAAGCCTTCATCGAAGAGTACGAGCGTTTGGGGCATTGCAAGGAGATCCGAGAGATCGAAGATCGTCCTGGTATGATGAAATATTACATGCCTCATCATGCCGTGCTTCGACCCGACAGTTCAAGCATCAAACTAAGGGTTGTCTTTGATGCATCAGCTAAGTCGTGTTCCTCAGCCGCATCACTGAACGATGTGCTGCAGGTCGGTGCTACTGTGCAGAGCGATCTGTTCAGTATTTTGCTAAGATTCCGAATGCATCGTTTCGTATTTACTGCTGACATTACTAAGATGTACAGACAGGTTCGTATCCACCCTGATCAAACGTCCGTCCAACGTATCTTTTGGCGTTCGAATCCTACAGAGAGGCTCAGGGTTCTTGAGCTGCAGACCGTGACATATGGTACAGCTGCAGCTCCGTTTTTGGCCACTCGGTCATTGGTGCAACTGTGTGAGGACCAGGGGCCTGAGTTTCCGTTAGCAGCTCGCATAGTAGTTGAAGACTGTTACGTAGACGATGTTATTTCCGGTACCGATACAATCGAAGAAGCCGTTGATAGCTGCCACCAGCTGCAAGCTCTCCTAGGAAAGGGTGGTTTTCCAGTACACAAGTGGTGTGCTAACAATGAACTGATTTTGGCTGACATTTCCGAATCCGAACGTGAAAAGTTGCTTCAACTTGATCAGCTATCGGCCAACGAGGTCATTAAGACTCTCGGATTGATATGGGACCCGATCAGTGACGAGTTTCTCTACGCTATTGACAATTCTCCATCAGAACCTACACCGGTAACCAAAAGACAGGTTTTTTCGAAATGTGCGAAGCTGTTTGACCCGGTAGGTTTTCTGTCGCCCGTCGTTGTTTTGGCAAAACAACTGATGCAGCGAACATGGTTGGCCAAAATGGATTGGGACTCTCCTTTGGAAGGAGATTTGTTGGCTGATTGGCAGCGATTTTGTGAATGCTTGAAGGGCGTGAATGAAATCAGGGTTCCAAGACCAGTGTTTTGTTTCCCCTACGTTGCTTTGGAAATATACGGCTTCGCTGATGCCTCTGGATTGGCTTACGGGGCTTGTCCTTACGTTCGATGTGTCGGCGCTGAGGGTGAGTGTAGTGTGCAGCTGCTGTGCAGCAAAAGTAAAATCGCTCCCCTGCAAGATATGACGATTGCACGAAAGGAACTTTGCGCAGCACTGCTGCTTTCGCGCTTGGTTCGCAAGGTGTTTCCGATTCTCTCCGTTGATGTTTCTGTTCTCCATCTGTGGTCGGACAGTCAGATAGTACTTGCGTGGTTGCGTAAGTCTCCCACAGTGCTTCAGCCGTTTGTTCGAAATCGTGTCGTTGAAATTGTCCAAGAGAATCGGCATACCCAATGTAACTATGTTCTATCGAAGGAAAACCCCGCTGATGTGGTTTCTCGGGGTCAGTCTCCTGAGGTTCTAAAGGGAAACACGTTGTGGTGGAATGGTCCAACATTCCTTCACTCACAGGATTATGAACCAGCAGTGATCGAGGAGATTCGTGACTGCGAGCTCCCGGAAATGAAGTCGACGAGTTTTGTTGTGGTCAATGCGCTCAACGTCGATGATCTTCCTCTTTTCAAACGATTCAGTAGTTTTCGGAAGCAGCAACGTGTTCTGGCTTATGTTCAACGATTCATTAGGAACTGCCGCGAGAAGGTCGTTGAAAATCGCGTTAAAGAAGTTTCTCCTACCATAACCGAGCTCCGAACAGCACTACATACGATAGTAGTGCTGATTCAAAACGAGGCGTTGATTGATGAGATTCAGCGAGTGGAGAACAATGAACCATGTAGAGTAGTCGGCAAGTTGGGTCCATTTCTCCAAGACGGTGCGTTGAGAGTAGGAAGCAGGCTCCAAAACTCTCGATTGCCATTGAATATGAAGCACCAATATATACTTCCGAAACATCATCTAACTGATCTCATCATTCGTGCATATCATGAGGAAAATATGCACGTAGGTCCGACAGGTCTGTTGTCCGCTTTGCGTCAACGTTTTTGGCTTTTGGGTTCCAGATCTGCCGTTCGAAAAATTACTCGACGTTGTGTCCGCTGCTTTCGTGCAAAGCCCAGAGGTGTTACACAATACATGGGCAACTTGCCATCTTCCCGTGTAACTTGTGAAGCTCCTTTAGAGGTAACCGGCGTTGACTATGCTGGCCCTTTCTTGGTCAAACAAGGGACAAGAAAGCCAGTGATTGTGAAAGCATACATATCAGTATTTGTGTGTTTGACCACCAAAGCTCTTCACCTTGAGCTGGTATCCGACATGTCTACGGTTGCTTTCATAGCAGCTCTACAAAGGATTGTCAGTCGAAGGGGATTTCCACGTGAGATGCATTCCGACAACGGATCTAATTTTCGGGGTACCAAGGCAGAACTGCACAGCCTTTTTTTGTTGTTTCGTGATCAGGTCGCTGTCAAGGATATTGGTTCTTTTTGTCAATCGAAGGAGATTGCATGGAACTTTATACCGCCTGAGGCCCCGGAGTTTGGGGGCCTCTGGGAGGCGGCAGTAAAGAGTACGAAATACCATTTGAAGCGGATAGTAGGAGAGACTCCCTTGACCTTTGAGGAATTTGGGACTTTGTTGGCGCAGGTGGAGGCCATTCTTAATTCACGTCCGCTTTTCTCTCTCTCCGATGATCCATCCGACGGTGACGTGATAACACCGTCTCACTTCCTCATGAATGCGATTCCCGAGCCTTCCTATGACTCGGTTAGGGTGAATCGTTTGAGCCGACTTCAGCATTTACAACTAATGAGGGAACATTTTTGGAAATCATGGGCAAGGGATTATCTGGCGAGCCTGCAGCCGAGAGGGAAAAACTATCTGCGGGCTCCAAATGTTGTTCCGGGTCAAGTTGTTCTCTTGGAGGACAAGAATGTACCTCCACAGCAATGGAAGATGGGCCGAATTGTTACCGTGTATCCTGGAAGCGACAACCTCGTAAGAGCAGTCGACGTTCGCGTAGGTGAATCAGTGTTCCGACGGCCTATTAATAAACTTTCTCTCCTACCCATAGAAGACAATCGGTCATCCGACCAGAATTCAACGACTGGCAAGTAGATGCCGCTCGTCTTTTGCGCGGCGGGTGTATGTCCGCGATAGCGAAGATGACGCAATCAAAATCGCTGTCGCTCCGCGGTGCAATCAAATCCCAATTTCCTTTCCTTTCCATTTCTTGTCCACTCTCACCTATCAACAAAACACGCACAAACGTGCACCCGAAGCACCGCGAGCCGCATCCACCCCACCAGCCATCCGTTTTCTGGCTCATGTACACCGTCGACGACGATTGGCGGACCAACCACGGAGAAGATGTTTTTTTTTTGTTCTTTTTTGTTTGTAACGGGGAAGGGTATAAAAGCGAGGGTCAAAATGTGAAGAGGATCAGAAGTAATTTGTAATCTATACAGTGCAGATCGTTGAATAAAAGTAGTGAAATGAAACGTAGTGATTTTATCATTTTCGGAGCTGAGCCCTGAGGATTGCAGCTGCCGCTGCTCTTGTCGCTGTCTAAATTCCGTCGCTGCGTGGATTTTGCTGCTACCCCGTTCCTGAGATTCAGCAGCCGATTGCTTCCACCGAGATCGCCGCCACTCAGAGGACGCTTCTGCATTTTTGCTGCTTGGCTGCCACTGCTACCCGACGCCGCCGTTTCCCGCTACCTTCCAACCACCGAGATTAAAGAAGTTTTTCAGAAGCGCTATAGTTCTTTATCAGAACTGGCCATCCGGAAGGCAGACGGTCGAAGTGCTAAGGTAGTCCAGTGTGGCGTGGCCCCATCGTCTCAGCAGAAGCAAAACTGAGCTGTTCGGCGTTGTGGCTATTGGAGTTGGGAAGCGATCGGCCGCTGCGCTGGTCTGGTGTTTGTGAATTTGTGTGGCGTTGGCTTGCGTTGCCAACAAGACTTGTGAATCAAACATATGGAGCTAAGTTTTATTTAATATATGAAAATATCTGTAAAAAACGCCCTGGATAAAAACATTTTTTTCTCTACCGGAGAGAAACACGCAAAATGATGACATGAAGTATTTGTTGTTAGGAACCGTCCATTAAAGATGTAGCATTTTAGGGGAAGTTTATGATATTGCTAGGAGCCTTCTATTAGGTATGGGAGAATATACTTTAAGAGGGGAGGAGCTGTCAAAAATTTTCCACTTATGCTACCGTGATTTCGAATGCAGCGATATGGTCAAACTCAAACATTACAGAATCCTTGGAAAATGTCCAATAAGGACCGAAACGTCGAGTTAAGAAAACATATAGTTGTTTTTGATTGACCAAATTAGACTGAAATGCCAATTAAAGATATCATCCAACGTACAGTCGATCACCCAAAGAAAGTCAAACTCAAAGCAATAAAATAAGAACGACCACGATTCTCATCAGTCAACGAGTTTGAAACTTTTATTACAAATCATTTTATTGCAATAGGTAAATATCATCTAGGCAACAAAACTCACGAACGGGTGAACCGATCAGGATGACTTTTGCGTGATTCGGTTCGTATTCGTGGTGGCTGTGTTTATATACATAAAAAGTTACGAAAATCATTCAAGAAAAATAAAGAATGTAGAAATACTGATTTTTTAAGAGGCGGGAAGAAATTTGGCGTGATAGAAATGAAATCAATCTAGAGTGCGTTGCTGCGATGTCCTCAACAGCTGTCAAACCACTACAGCTTGGCAAGACAAAGTTTGCCGGGACAGCTAGTTTAAAATAAAAAAATCAATAATTTTGCTTTCGGGATGAAATCGATCAGTAAATGAAATACCTTTGCATGTGCCAAAAATATGTTTTCCACCTGAATTAACCACCCCAGTATGCGAAATGCTACGCAAAACTTTTACGAGTTTTCTCAATTTTTAATTATTCAAGTTTTAAATTTAGGAAATTTTATGAAACGCACTTTTCATACTGAAAAAGTGATTATTTCCGGAAAAGTGCAATTTTATGTATAAATGCGAATATTTATAAAACTTTTGATGATGAAATCGTGTTTAGCAAATACTTGGCAGCTAAAAGCATCCATTCGAATATTCATTACATGTGCGATACAGCCACGGCAACAAAAGTTTGAAAGGGTATTTGAGATTCGCCAAAAACGCAATTACGTAAAATATTTAATTTAATACAGAAATATGTGACTAATTGACTGTAAAACATGTAACTCATCATTCAATAATCCTTTAGCCGGATGATGGTCATTTTCTGCAAATTGTTTTAAGTTTAAAGCAATATTTTTAACAAATAAAAATGACCCTCTCGTCGATCAATTTCACCCCACTGATCAATTTCACCCGAAATCACGATACCTCAAAAATGCGTTTCTTTAAAAGTGCCCATCTTGCGATATATGGCAAAATTTTCAATAATAACAAAAATGTCATGTTTTGCAAATTGAAATAATTTTTCTTATTTGCATTTTTTTTGATTTTTAAAGCTTATTGACATTTTTCAATGTTATAAAAGTTCACATGATTATCTAAAAGTCACCCATACATAACTTTATTGTAGGTAATGTCATTTTTTAGTTATATTGAGTAAAAAAAGGTCAAATACTTTAGCCCTTTTCAAATATTAGTCTAGATAAATAAAAAAAACAACGTATGCAATCTTGCTTTAAAATACATAGTCTTTAAACCTAAGAAATTCCATCGGATTCTGAGACAGTTTTGCCAAACTCCTACGGCGAGTTTGCGTGAATTCGTCATACACTCTAAAAAACACACAACCGAAAATGTTGAAAGTGCCATAACTTTTTTGTACATTTTTTACCATTATAAAATTTCTACAGATGATTGCTAACAGAATAAACTTTATTCTCACAAAATATCACGAAGGTAAAAAAATAGCTTTTTGAGATATTTAATTTTTAGTAACAAAATTCAGTTTTTTCAGAAGATAATAAATAAAATTTTCAATGTGTATTTTTCTGAGAGCCACCATTTATTAATCTACAACTTTGCCGAAGACAATTTTCCGATCAAACAAGAAGTTTCAGAGATATGATTTTTCATTCGCATGTGTTCCATTTTTTCATAGGCCCTATTTGAAAGTTAGTCGAGACTCCATATAAAGTTTTAATATGAAAAACCCAAATTAATCCACCTAGTGGTGATAGTGCCTTTCTCGTCGTATATGTTCTCACGATATTTCCGCCGACGTAAGTCAAGTGTTCCTGATTCTTAATATTTTTTAAGAAAAGCAAGCATTTTATTAAAGCCATCATTGAATTGACTTAAAATTTATTGATGGCACATAGTCCGACGTTATTTTCAACGTATAAGCAGAGCTGAATAATACCAGATTTCTTAGTTTACTGCTTGAGCACCTTCACTAACACTGGAGGCTGATCAATATCAAGACGATACTAACAAGTTAAGATATGACTTTTACACAATCACAGAATACTTTCCGGTCTTCGATAAAGTTTTTTTCTGCACATTTAAGGTTATATTTTATTGAACATTGGAAACAAGAACGTGGTGAGTATAGTCTGTCTGTATGTGGGTTTAATTTGTCAAGATTTTGTTCTCTTACACATATTTATCACTTGCATTGATTTTATTTACTTTCGTAGTACCGACGAAGCACCAAACGTTGGTTAAGCAACCCTATCGGTAGTCTCTAATGTGATATGAACCTATTTTCTAGTTAATTGTTCCTCAGGTTATTAAAAAAGCCGTGATGTGATGTGTCGCATGGTATATTTAGTTACTTTCGATGCGGTACCGGAACAGGTTCCGGAGCACTACCGGGTCTCCCAAATGTAGTCTGAGACTATTTAATTGCTAACGTTCATTAGGTTACCTAAAAACCACGATTTGATTTATCTCATGCATGGGTATAGATCACTTTTACATTTGACCACTTCCAGTGGGATACCCAGAACTGGTTTCGGGACACTACCGATTGTTGATTGATTGATTGATTTGTCTTTATTTAAGAGACTTTCAGCCCCCTACTACCGGTTGTCTAAAATATGGTCTGAGGCTATGTTCTTACGAATCGATCATCGTGTTATCAAAAAAGGGTCTGTAGTTGGCCTAGTGGTTAAGGTACGGCGGGCTCGATTCCCGTTCCGGTCGGGAAA
This sequence comes from Aedes albopictus, assembly GCF_035046485.1. Taxonomy (NCBI): domain Eukaryota; kingdom Metazoa; phylum Arthropoda; class Insecta; order Diptera; family Culicidae; genus Aedes; species Aedes albopictus. Next base: position 214,595,573 of record NC_085138.1, read on the forward strand.
ATTTTCTCGACTCCCTGAGCATGACAATGATTGTACAATGATACACGTATTTTCTTCACAATATACGAATTCATGCAATGGCAGGCAAAGAAAACCATTCAGTTAATAACTGTGGAAGTGCTCTAAAGAACACTAAGTTGAAGAGAGGCAGGCCACGTTCCAATGTGAACGTCGAGCCATAAAGAAGAAGAAGTGATCAAAAAAGCTGCTATTTGATACACTGTCAAACCCCGCGTATTCATCACTCTTTAATACGACACTTTTTAATTCATGGGTTTGGTTCATTTGTGCATTTCGTCAGTTCCAACGAGGCACTCGAAACTGGTTCCGGAACACTACCGGTAAATGTGGCCTGAGACTATCTTCTTGCTGACCGTTCTTCGCGTTATCGAAGAAGCCGTTATTTAACATGCTGTGTGTATGCGTATGGCTCCGTTCTACATTTGACCATTTCCGTCGGGGACCTGGAACCGGTTTCGGCACACTATTGGTTTTCCAAAGTATGGACTATGATTTTTTTTCTTGTTAGACGTTCATCAGGTTACCTAAAAAGTCATTTAATGTGTTGAATTTATGGGTTTGGTTCTCCTTTACATTTGACCACTTCCAATGGGGCAAATGTAATCGGTTGCGGAACACTACCGGTTGTCCCCAAAATGGCCGGAATTTTTTTTGTCAAATCAAGATACCTAAAAATCCGCGATTGTATGTGTCCCATGCATGGGTTTGGTTCACTTTTATATTTGGCCACCTCCTGCGGGACATCTGGAACAGGTTCCGGAACACTACCGGTTCCGACATGGTCTTAGTTTGCTTTCCTGCTTACTGTTCATCAGGTTATCGAAAAAGTTGTGGTTTGATATGTCGTATACATGGTTGAACCTTTTGGAGCCGATTTTTTTCGCCGCTGTCGACGCAACCTCGCTGGTGTCTAACACGTTTGTTATGCTCGGTTTCATCGCTGGGTCATATATGACCCCTCCGGCTCCAAAGGGTTAAGAACAATTTTATATTTGTCCACTACTAGCGGGACACCCGGATCCGGTTCCGGAACACAACCGGTTCAGATATGGTCTGAGAATATTTTCCTGCTAACTGTTCATCAGGATATCAAAAAATCCACTATTTGATATGTCGCATGCATGGGTTTGATTAACTTTTATATTTGGCCACCTCCTGCGGGACATCTGAAACCGGTTCCGGAACACTACCGATTCCAATATGGTCTGAGAATGCTTTCCGACTTACTGTTCATCAGGTTATGGAAAAAGTCGCGGTTTGATATGTCGCATACATGGTTTTGGAACAATTTCATATTTGACCACTACCAGCGGGACACCCGGAACCGGTTCTGGAACACAACCGGTTCATATATGGTCTGAGAATATTTTTCTGCCTACCGTTCATCAGGATATCGAAAAAGCCACAATTTGAAATGTCGCATGCATGGGTTTGGTTAACTTTTATACTTGGCCTCCTCCGCCGGGACATTTAGAACCGGTTCCGGAACACTACCGGTTCCGATATGGTCTGAGAATGTTTTCCTGCTTATTGTTCATCACGTTATCAAAAACGCCGCGGTTTGATGTGTCGCATGCATGGGTTTAGTGCACTTTTATGTTTGGCCACTTCCGGCGGGACACCAGGAACCGGTTCCGGGACAATACCGGTTCAGATATGGTCTAAGAATATTTTTCTGCTTATCATTCATCAAGTTATCGAAAATGCCGTAGTTTCATGTGCCGCATGGATGGGTTTGTGGTGTTTTCATATCTGGCCCCTTCCTGGGGTACCGGTCTGGAACACCTAAATGGCCATAACTCCGGAACGGCTTGACCGATCCGAACCATTTTCAATAGGAAACAATGGGACCAGATCCCGCGTCGAATGAACCGTCGTTCATTAAAATCGGTTGAGGTTTAGTTCAAAAAAGTGATGTGAGTTTTTTTGTCCACACACATACACACATACACACACACATACACACACACACACACACAGACATCACCTCAACTCGTCGAGCTGAGTTGATTGGTATATGTGACTCGACCCTTCGGGCCTCCTATCAAAAAGTCATTTTTGGAGTGAACATATAGCCTTTCCAGTACACTTAGTGTACGAGAAAGGCAAAAATGGTTATCAATATATTAGAACAGCTGTGCAAAATTATGTATATGCAAATCAAAAATGCAAAATTAAAAAAAATGGATTTTTTTCGTGCTGCTTCGTGGAAAGCCTCACTTTCAAAGTTGTAGCAGTTTGAATATGAAAAAAAAAGGTAGGGTAAAAAATATAATTTGGACATGTATATAATTTGGACATGCACGGCGATGTATGCCTTGTTCCGGAGAGCTAATAGAAGTAGATACTTCTCAATACCGATTCTTGGATCAAATAGACCCTGTTCTGATGATATACGTTGAAAATACGCTAAACAATTAAGAATTTACTTCAAAATTATCGAAAATGTAAAATGTTTCACTAAAACCCCTCAAATGCACAGGTATGCAAGACGACATACGCATCATAGCCACATATAATATTTACCTCACAATGGTTGAATTAATAATTGTAAGAAATTTAAAAGCCTGTTTGCAATGAAAAATGTTCAATTAAGAAGCATTAGGCAGCCAATCTCTTAACATTCATCTAGAACGCTTAAAATAGGAGGTGTCCAAAATACATCACAAGTTTTCTACTGTAAATATATTTTGGTCATCTGACGAACTACATGGGGAAGCTGTGCGATTGCATACTTGGAGGCGTATTCTGTGGGTCTGGCGATATTTTCTCGATTTTAACAAAAACTGCAATAGTTTTCAAAATAGATGCCTGTTAAGCGGAGAAATTTGATTATTTGTAAGAAAATATTTGTTAATTTATGCTACTTCCATGATTTAGCAGTATTCATGGCTAAACATTGAGATAATTGCCCTGTCCAAATTATATATACCTGAGGGTGTCCAAAACATATATTCGGTGTCCAAAATGCAATTCTTACAGGCGATCGGAAATTCTGATTTTCTTAGCTTTAAATGCTTTCGTAAAGGTTTTTGTCACCAGGAACGCAAAGTACAATCATATTATTAGCGTATTGGTAACTTTGCAACAAAATCAATTGCTTTCTAAGGAAGCTAGGGGACAATCTTTTCAACTTTGTCCTCAGCCTGTCCAAAATACATGAATTACCCTAGCGAATGCTGGCGAGAGGTGACTTGACCAGCGGATTGCTTCGGCGTCGTGTCAGTGGCCATACGACTCTGGAGCTGGTTGATGTGCGATCACAACATTCGACGATTCTCGACCCACACGTTGTACATCACCTCTCCAATCTTTTCGACGATTTTATCGGGAACCCACTTCCAACCGTTACGAACGTGGAGTTTGGCGTAAACGAGATCGTCTAGGTGGAAGGATCTCGGTTGCTTGCTGTCGTTCGATGTTGGCACTGGTGTCCGTACCGGCGAAGGACGCAGAAGCTCGAGGCACGTACGGATTTTGCGCCCGAACATGACTTCGGATGGCGACTCCTGGTCTGGAAGAGCCCGGTTGGGCTGTAACCCGCGGTTACAATTTTGTGCTACATTTACGTACACCACTGTGTTTGGAACATTTTAATTTGTTATTTTGTCATTTTTATTTAATTTGTGAAATTAGTATAGGAAAAATAAAATCGAAATTATTGCACCGGTGAGTCATTTGTCCCCAATCTCCCACCCCATTTGCACACATCGACGCAGCAACAGCAGCAGAAGAATCGTTTGCGGTGTGTGGCTGTTTTGTTTTGATTAGGGAGAAAGTGTCGAACCACGAAACACGACGGACGCATTGTTTTACTCCGCGGAATACGTGCCAAATAATTAATTAAGTGCCGTTTTCGCGTTGTCCGTAGGCTAGATGGTTGTTCCTAGCCTCGTCGGGAGTGACCTTAGTGAACATTTGTTCCCCGATTATTTGTGCCGGCCCGTGGTTCGGGCACAGAAAAGTGTAGTGCTTGTGACAGTGCTGTGCTAGGGTGAGGACCACCGCCATTGCGTTGCGGTTCGCAAAGTGTCCAAAATCCCACCGTCTTCGCTACACGGGCTCAGCCAATAGAGCTTTGTCTCGCCCATGTAGCTAATAGTCAAGGAAGACGAAGGCAGGTAAGGGGCAAAGGGGTGCGACCACCTGCGGTAGAAAAACTGCGGTTTCTACCGGGACTTACTACGGCGAGTAGTTTGTCCGGTGTTTTACACCACCGTCGCGAGGGGGGTTCCAACAAAGGAGCTAGTCTCACCCCCTTCGCTAATTGTTAAGGACGGCTGTTACGGCAGCCAAAGTGAGCCCAAAGAAGAAAAAGTGAAGAGGAAGAAGAAAGAAGAAGAAGGAAGGTGCTCTGCATAGTCGTGCGGGAGCGAAACAAACAGCGACCACCACCACCACCGTTTTGCAGCAAGGGCCCCAACGTGTGACCAGCGACCAGTGCCTTGGGGAGAACGGGGCAAAACACTCCTAAGGTCAGATTAGAATATAAGCACCGACAAACTGACGTGTAGGCTAGTGCAAAGTACCATGAAATGCGCGTCCAAAAGTTCAAACTAAAAACCGTTGAAACAATAACGCCATCTGTTGATTTTGGTTCAGAACTATTTTGACCGAACAACATCGAGCACTCTTAAAAAATACCACCCATACTTGTGTTGAGATGGCAAGTTTTTCTAAATGTCGAACGATGCTCTTTTAATGACAATAATTACCTTTATTCCTCACAATTGACAAAGAAAAGGAAAAATTACTGAACACTTTTAAAAATGCAGCTTTTTGTTCGCGTTGAACACACAAGTTTACAAAATAAAACGAAAGTCGCGAACTTCTGTCAACGACCAAAATTTTTGAAGCACAATTTAGTGCTGATTTCGAAACCGACCTTCAAAAAATTTTAAGTAGAACAGTTTTCGAGTTTTAGCTCAATATCGAGTTTTGCAACTTTTCAAAATATGTAATTTACTAAAATTCAAATATATTACGTTTTGTTCAACCAATTTTAAATCTTTTTCCATAAATCAATAGCTGAATACAATACCATTCGATCATCTGAATACAGGTTTTGCGTCAGATTGATAGAAATTCAAGATATTGACCAGTTTTAGGGACAATCTTCTTAAATTTTAGCAAAATTCCCAAAATTTGTTGGAGAAATGTATTTTTTTCAATAAGAAAAAAACAACTTAAAAATTCTTTCTCGACGTTTATTTGACATATCATATGTAGGCGAGTTACAGTAAAAATTTCAGCTCAATCGGATCATTGAATGAGAGAATGAGATGTTTGAAGTGAGCGACTTTGCTTAAAAATAGAACAAAAATCGATTTCAAATCATCAACCTTGTATGGAAAGTCGAAAAAAAATCCGCTCTACTGTAATTTTTTTCGTTCGCGTTTTCGAACTCAGGGCATGATTCTACACCAAAAATGATCATCAGCTTACCGAGTTCAAAAATGCTGTAAACTAGTGACATCGATTAATCTCACATTATTTGAATCTTTTCTTGGATTTATTGTAGAGTGCATGTTTACATTCCGTGGCGTCGTCGTCGCGGCGTCGCCCTCGTCATTGCTGCCTACGCCCGTTCGCCGTTCTGTTGCTATTCTGCTAATTTTATATCAGGACACAATCATTTCACCAAAATACACGAAGTATATGTTCCCGGAGCAATCTTTTTTATTTGCTTGAACAAGCTAAACTTGATGATATTAGATTAATGTTTCCAAAATTCAAAAAACCTAGTGGCCGGCCGGGCACTCGATATTCTAAGCGGCAGCCGGAGCAGTAGCATCATCGCGACGTCGCGACGCTCTTTCGATACGGTTGGTGAAAAAATATAGTATGCAGATGGTAGCAACAGAACAGCCACCAATATTTGGTGTCATTTCACTACCGCTGGGACATTGAACATAAATTTCTCAATTTTTATACTCAAATGTGTGAGTGAACCATAAAAAGCTACATTCTGAGTTCCCACGTATTCATATTCATAACCGGCTTTCACGTGTTTATATTTATAATCTCCTTCCCACCAAGACGACGCCTGCAGAAGCGTCTTCATTTTTTTCAGACGTCACTTTCAGTTTGACATTTGCGATCACTGGCTTTTAAATTCACCGTTTTAAGTTTTCGGTCATGTCTTGAGATTGAGAGTCACGTCAGTTCATCGGTGATATAAGTATTTAAAATTGCAAAATTATTTATTTAAACATTTCATTTCATCCGAAATCCAACATTTAGTGGAGGTACCCTGCTTTAGGCCGCCCTGCCGGGTAACAGCGGGTAAGGGCTGAAAGCCTCTTCTTACAATTGGCGCCCAACGTAAATTTTGCGGAAAAATCTGCGATTTTTCCCACTGAGCGAGGGGTACTTCCACCAAAATTTGGATTTTGGGTGGAATAAACACAGTGGTGGGGATATTTTTCACAGTCGCGTGGTCGTTCATTTTATTTTATTTGGTTGTTTTGTGTCCTAAATCGGTTATTCGTCTCGTCTGCAGAACGAATTGGTGCATTTTGGGTCTCTTTGTTCTCAGGGCGGGCTTTTTGATTCTTCTGGGCCGATTTGGGGTAGCATTTGATTCAACCTGATAACTGAAAACCATTTTGGAACCGTTAGTAAGCCGAAAATTAATTCCTCACCGTATTTATACTAACGAAACAGTTGATAAGTTTTGATTTCGTTCACATTTTGAAAATTTGTGTTGCTCATTCGTCAAAATGCCGATCGACATGTTGACGTTGGGGGAGTTCAACGTCGCCTACTTCTATTTGCGTGTCGATCACTTAGAACCTGACGAAATTGACTTTGAATTGAACTTCCGCGGTGTTGTTGTCCCTTCTGGATCGAGTCAATCCAGTTCCAAAAAGCGTCGTCAACTGCAAGCGTTATTGATCAGTGAGCAGAAATGCTCCGAGACCACTGTCCGCTCCTTCAAAGGGGATATTGACGCTGAATTGGAGCTTTGTCGTGGCAAATTTGAGTCCATGAAGGAGGATTTGGGGTACAGGTGTCCGAATAAGGAGGTTTACCGGAGCAGACTGCTCCATCTGGGTGCTCGGCTCCAAATCGTCAAAAACTATGTCGTGGGGGAGGCCAATAAGACCTTTGCAGATTTGTTGAGCGATGTGGTAGCCCTCCATAACTACCACTTCGCGAGTAGTTTGGTGCCTCCTCTCACGCCAACCGAGGAAAACAAAGAAGATGATGGTGAGGATTTGCTGGTTCAAATTGCCGCGGGAAAGGATGTTTCACCGAAAAGAAACCAACCTCCGATCGTTGAAGCATCCTCCAATCAGGCGGTGGGCGAAGAAATTCGCGATGTCTTACTTGACATAAGGGCGGAAATTAAAAGGACGCAGGAGCAGATTAAGCAAACTGAAACTAGGACTACATCTAGAGTGGATTCACTCGAAGATGTAGTCAGAAAACTAGGTAGCGGCCTTGCGTCCATTGGTACGATTGCATCCGGACTACAGAAAACTAACCGCGAAGTGCAAACACTTCGCGAGAAGATTTCTGAGTTACAGGACATCGTCAACAAAATCATTCCTAACGTAAACTCTCCGAGTTTGCCGGTAGATACGCAAGATCTTCGATTACAACAAAGTCCCGATCTACCGGATTTGCCTGATTTTGATCAGCAAGGTTTGGGTACTCCAGAGAACCTGCAGAAGCAAACTTCTAGCAAGAACTTTGGACTACCCAACCAACCATTTCAAAGACGTTTTGACTACCGTAATGCGGACAATTCCAAAAGTTTTGAGAATCCCGGACCTTCGCATAATTCCCAGGACTTTTATCAACAGACTACTCTTCCGAATTTAACGCTTCCGCGTCAGTCGGAAAGAGCAGCATCGGTGGAGATCACCGGTTACCAGCATCGGCCCCAACGGGTGGCCGATTGGAAAATCGGGAAGTATGCTGGGAATGACGAAGGAATGGGACTCAACAAATTTTTGGAATGTGTCCACCAGTCAGAACAAATGTCCGAGGCAGAACTGTTTAGCTCGGCAATGCATTTGTTCACCGGTAACGCGTTGGCTTGGTTTCAAGCGATGCGTTCCCAGAAGCGGTTCTACAACTGGAACCACCTAGTGTGTGAGTTGAAGGCGAACTTCGTGCACCCCCCAGTCAACATTTTGGTCTGTATAATTTGTGTTATACATATCCTTATAAGAACCAACATACTCGTATAAAATGCACGAAACGGCTACATACGTACCAAAGTGGAGGCCATATATACACTTCTGACGACTTTTCTCGACTTCCTTTTAACAGTAGTACGATGACCCAAAGTATCGTCGGAAAAAAATAAAAAGGACTTTCAATGACAAGTAATACGATGTCCCATATTACCGATGAAAAGTAAAAAAAAGATGGGTTGTCAGTATCTAGCTTTGAGCACAGAACCTCGGGATCCAGAATCCAATACCGTACCTCAGTACCAACTCATCTTACTTGAAGAGATAATGAAATTTGACCAACTTAAACTCAAAGCTTGCTCGTATCATATTATTTACTAATGGCTTGTTTTTTTTTTTCACTAATGACACTGACACAGAGACTTGGTCACAATTTTCTCTAAGTCTTTGCGACTTCACTCCATGCTTTACAGACCTGATGTGTAATATAAAAAAACTGTCAGATGCACAACTTCTTACGATTTTAGGTTGCGCTTTATGGTGCTTGTATTGTTTACATCATAACAGTGCCGTCGCGCTCTAGCTGTCGTCGTCGTCCGTCCGTCCGTCGTCCCAGAAAAATGTTTCTCGCGATCGCGAATTATTTTCGTTTCTAGTGGAAAGCTGCTTTTAACATCTAGAACATCTTGTGGGTTGGTCATCGGCAGCAGAAAAAAAAACATCATTTCGGTAAGAAGTGCTCTGTATGCCTGGAACAATGATGTGGAGATCAGATTTCCACATCCAAATACCGAACAGCAAGAGAAATGATAAGCAGCACCCAAACATTCCCAAGAATCAAGTGAATATCAGCCCCCAATTTTAATTTCCGATTAGTACCTATAATTCTGTGTTATAATTGCAATCAACGGATGCACAATTTTAGTATTTTCGTGTAGTGAAAACGGATTCGGGAACGGCGGCGCGGTGAGTGGAATTAGTGCCAAATTGTGGGTAGTACCGTACCGGTTGAAGTGATAATGCTTGGGCCGTGGGGGAGCGGGATTGTGTTATGTTAATTGCGTTGACTGCTGGTCTGTTCCTTGTGTGCATGTACTACAGGGGTCTGGAAATTAAACATTTTGTCATGTAAGTATTTTTCCAGTCCTGTATTGAAAAACAACAAACTTCCGACCGAATCGCAATATCGATTTAAGTTCACTATCGTCTTGGTTTGTTGGGTGAAAATTTCATTGAAGTCATTACGATTGCGCTTAATGCTTGTCAGACTTGATATATGATATATCATTTTCATTGATTACACAAGTTTACAAAATAAAACGAAAGTCGTGAACTTCTGTCAACGACCAAAATTTTTGAAGCACAATTAAGTGCTGATTTCGAAACCGACCTTCAAAAAATTTAAAGTAGAACAGTTTTTAAGATTTAGCTCAATATCGAGTTTTGCAACTTTTCAAAATATGTAATTTACTAAAATTCAAATATATTGCGTTTTGTTCAACAAATTTTAAATCTTTTTCCATAAATTAAAAGCTGAATACAATACCATTCGGTCATCTGAATACAGGTTTTACGTCAGATTGATGAAATTCAAGATATTGGCGAGTTTTAGGGACGATCTTCTTAAATTTTAGCAAAATTCCCTATTTTTTTGAAGAAATGTATTTTTTTTTCAATAAGAAAAAACCAACTTAAAAATTCTTTCTCGACGTTTATTTGACATATCATATATGGGCGAGTTACAGTAAAAAATTCAGCTCAATCGGAGCATTGATTACGGAGAATGAGGTGTGTGAAGTGAGCGACGTTGCTTAAAAATAGAACAAAAATCGATTTCAAATCATCAACCTTGTATGGAAAGTCGAAAAATTTTCCGCTCTACTGTAATTTTTTTCCTTCGCGTTTTCGAACTCAGGGCATGATTCTACACCAAAAATGATCATCAGCTTACCGAGTTCAAAAACGCTGTAAACTAGTGTTAGTAATGATTTTGATTTGCTCTATTTACGGCTAGTGCTGTTTAAAATACTGCCCGTCTTAAATACATCGCAATACTGATTTATATACAAGTTTTTTCGACATTATTGCTCCAACAATTATCATTTCCTGCGATTTTGATTCCTAACAGAATAAAATACGATTTTGAATGAACATTGTTTTACGATACGTGGTTTACTGGGCCGGAACTTGATGCTGCGCTGAGGATGAAAGCGTCTCAGCGGCGACAGCAGAGGAATGAATCCTTCCAAGATTTTTATCTTGAGATGGAGAAGATCTTCCGTGTTATGCCTGCGCCGCTAAGTTCCAACGAGAAGCTAGACATCCTCAAGCGAAACCTGAGGCCTGATTACAAACAGGTACTCGTCCTCAAGCCGGTGAACACATTGTCCGAGTTGATGCTCATCGGAAAGACCATTGATGCTTCCAAAACCTCCATTTACCAAAAAAGTATTTGGAGTTCCCAAGGAAACATCTACAATTTCAAGTAAGCCTGCATATGATGGTTATAAACAAAGCCAGCAGCAACAACAATCTCGTGACAATGGAAATGGGTATAAACCAAGGGTATTCTACAACAAGAAAAGCCCTCCATCGTCACCAAAACGAAATAGACCTCCACCTCTTCGTTTCAAAGAAACGGGAGGTCGACCCGAAAGAAATCTCCGAGAGAAGACTAGCCCAATCCCTAAATCTCCACAGTCGCAACGAGAAGGCATTATAAGTTTGAGCTCCCTGGTGGACAAACATCGTCCGCCACACTTAGGAGTGTGTTACAACTGTGGGATTCAGGGGCATGAACACGAAAAGTGTTCTAAGCCCAAGCGTGTTTTCTGCGTACTGTGTGGATTTAAGGGATTTAAAGCTTCTCGGTGCCCTTTTTGTTTGCAAAATGGGATTAGATCCAATTAAACCTGTTGGAAATCTAATCCTTCTGTAAATCTTCAATAGAAATTCCCGTAGCTCCTATCTGTACCAATTCTTCAAATATAATTTCCCAATCAAATTTTCATAGCAAATTTTCCCACATTGGTACAGTGAGAGAGAATATTAAATTTCACTTCAAATTTATAAACTTTCCAATTATTTCGATCCAGGCATCTGTTGATTGCATATTGCTCAACGATGACCTGCAAGTAAACATCATATTCAGCGTGAGAATTGTGAGAAAATCTAGTGCACCACCAGAGTGAGTGACCGATTCCTGAATCTTAGCGGCAGCCCAAGGCTGTCAAACATTGGCTCGACAACTACGGTTGTCACCACTAGGACACAGCGGTTATTACACTAGCTTTAATCACAATACTAACCTGAAGAAGAATGGTGTCGCCAACACAGCCTGATTGAGCCGTTGGAGGGAGACAGCAAATTTTCCCAAGCCAGCGTGAAAATAAAATCTTCCAAGAGCTCTTCGGATCCACCACATCGACTACACCGGGTTGCTCACTTGGGAGCTTCCGAAGATCGATGGATCCGGGACCACCACGCATCACTTCACGCTGGCGATCATCTTCTTTCCTCAGGAGCCGACACCTAAATCTCTCGGCACCTGACAACTCTTCGAGATTGTGACCTCTAGGGGTCATTACCTCAATACAACACCAATATACCCCAATTAAATCATCCTTCCCTGACAGAAGGACTCAACCACGACCGCCGATCCATTCGGGAGGTCATCTATGTATGCGCACTAGACCTGTTCACTTTTTTTGACCTACCCGTGTCACATCAAATTATCAATCCACATGCAAAAACAAGGCTTCAGTCCAAAATTGAGCCAAGTTGATAAAGGTTTAGAGGTGTATCAAATCAATTTTGTGTTTTTTCGAGCATTTTCACGAAAATGTACTTCAATATCCAGAAAATTGCACCAAAAAGGTACCGAAAATACCGTTAAAATACAGTTGGAACAATACTCTACACCCTGATAAAAAGTATCATAAAAATACGATAAATTTTATTGTTACAACACCATTTTTTCGAAAAATATTCACCATTAAACATATTGTAATTTACACAACACACTCACCATCACCCCTATTGTTCTATACCATTCGGCGAATGGTAAATGGCACTTTTACAATAAAAAATGGTGCTCGTTATGTATCTTAACCATAAAATTTTGAGAAAATTTTCATACACTTTTTCGCGAAAAACAATAGAATGTATTGTGTTTTTATGAGACATTTTTAGGGCAATTTTCAAAAGATAACAATATATCTTAATGTTTTTTCATTGTTCTTACAATACAAATACAATTAATTGAATGGCGTCAAATGAATCGTTGTTACAATAAAAATACAATAATATTTGTTGTTATTTGTAAGCAGTTTTTGCTTTTGAAAATCCATAGAATTTATATTTTCCGCTAACATTTATATCCAGCATTTACGAGCACTAACGTCCGCCAGAATGATATGCACATTTTATGATAAGAATCAAACACTCTGATGTCTGTCTGGTATGTATTGCTTGGCAGCTGTTGATAAGATCTATCTTCAATCTTTTCAAATTACTGCCAAATATCACAAGTCAGACCTCAGGTCGTATGATCCATACCATAAATCGTTCACAATTCATGTGGCCATTAGTATCTGTAAATGCTGGAGAAAAATGTTACCGAGAAATATGAATTCTTTGGTTTTTGAAAGGCGAAATTTGTTTACATAACAACAAATATTATTGCATGTTTATTTTAACATCGGTTCAATTGACCCCATTAAACTAATTGTATTTGTATTGTTATCAATGGTAGTTTACTATTTACTAGATTCCTTTAATTTATTGGAAAACATTAGAAAAATCATTGTTCATCTTTTTCTTGTCTTAACATCCTCACTTGGCTAAACCTGCTTTTCAGCTAGTTTTCTATAAGTGCTTCCTGAGTTATTCATTGAGAGCTTTCTCTGCCAACACGGCTTGACGTCTGTCAGATTTAGCGTATAACATTCGATAACCGAAACATCTACTGTACTCAAATTTAAAACGAAAACTATAAAAAATATGTCAAGTGATTTTGTATTTGATTATACAAACATGATCCAAGCAACAATAATACTTATTGTTATTTACTTGTTACAAATTGTTTTTAAGTGTAATTGAGAAATAAACTCTTTTTTAATAAAAAGTTCATGAGAACTTTGCAGGCACTTTTGCAACTATTTAAAAACAACTTAAATTAATTTTTACTGATAGTAACTTTAAATTATTATAGAACTATTGAAAAACAATCGAATCAATCAGTCACCAATAAAGCTAATGTTCACTTTATTGGTGACTCACTCACGAAATTTATTTCTATTAATAGATATGGTTTTACAATTGCTACGAAAACGTTTCTTAAATGTTTCTTAAATATCATTGTAACAATAAAATTGCAAAAATGATTTAACTTTCTACATTTCTGCATTTGTATTTAATCTGGAATATCTCTCTCTTCTGATCATATAGCCACAACCTCTCCATTTTATTACATTTTTATGAAACAAATCCCATCAATTGAAAGACTCGAACTCTGGACCTTTGGATTCACACTCGTCTGCATCTGCTCTGCTTCAATCCGAATTACATGAATCGGCATATTTAAAGTAGTATGTAAATATTCAATCCCTGAGTCGAATACATTACCGTACATATGCTGCTTAAACATTGCTTAAATATGTTATTCAACAAATTGGCTTCATAAACATTGAAGCTGATCAATGTTTGAATAATTGTAACCGCAACGTTTAATCATAAGGCATGCATGTTGATTGTTTTGCTAGTCCGTCAGTATTCACGGTGTTGTGTTGTGAGATTGGTGACACTTCGAACTTTTCTTTTATTTAAACGCCCAAACAAGTGAACTTATCAGATTATTTTCACCGCTCCTGTTTTGTGTCGAGAGGAAAATGGATAACGATTGTGTATATCTCCAAGCAGCTGAAAACATGAACATAAGGAAGCTGAGCCCGTTTTGACCGGTACCACCATAGTGGGTAATCTAACTCCTCAAATAGAGGAGCCGCCCAGGATCCACTTCAGTTGCATTTTCTGGTGTTTTTGTTGCTGATGCTGCTGTCGTTGGAGCGTGTAGTGTAAAAGGTGAGTCAGAATGTTTTTAAAAGTGTGATATTTTGAGCTGCTGCAAGATTTTTGTGTGGGCTTCAAGCTTGTAGCCGGGGATGCTTTTCTTAGACCCCTAATCAGCAATCGTGTTTACAAACAGGAGCAGGGCGAACAACAATTGTTGAGTGATACAGTACCACTTCTAATCAACATTGCTTGAATAAAAGCGTAACATTTGTATTAAAGAAACCTGATTACATCTAGTTGTTAAACTATATCAGTGTAGTTGAATAAAATGATCAAGCAATATTTATTAAACTTGAGATAAACTACTTGTTCCATTGTAGATCATATGTGGAATAACGGCATCCAATACGTCGAAAGCAGCTTGTATTCTATCATTATTAGAGCACTATGAGACAGATGATGTGAACACCCAAGCAACTGTCTTTAAACTTCTGTACGATTAGTTATTCAATCAGCAGAAATATATTTAACAAACGTGCAGTTTTCACTGCATGAAACATTTATTCGCCATTTTGTTCAAAACATACTCTTGTTCAACTGTCGGCGCCTTTGTGGAACATTTAATCAACTAGCATGCTGATTAATGATTTTGAATTGTTACTTGGGGATGTTTACCTTTTTTTACATACCTATCAACATAATCTGTTGGGGGAATTATTTTATTTTTCCTACTTACAACCCACATCCGACAATTTTTTCAAGTGGGAATGGTAAAACTTTCAATTCCCTCGGTCGCACGTACATTAGTTTTGCATTTTGTTCCACCATTTCCGTGAAAAATGAGATCCGGCTTGTGCAAGTGAGGAGTTGAGGTTAGAATTGTAGGATATTCTAGGTTAGATTTGCTATCCACTTCGCCTGAACGATTTTCAGACCCAGAAATATCGTACTTCTAATTAGTTTTCACTGCCGTAAAAAATACTGTTATGCTCAGAATAAACAGTTATACCTTCGGATCACACTCATTTACTCGTAAATCTCAATCTGACTGTAAAAATAATAAATTTCTTTTCCAATGTTTTGAAACCCCGAACGAATTTGACATTGCTTTCGGGAAGCATAATCACGACGACGACAACACTCCCAAGCGGTCGAATCGTCGTTTTGGGGGCGAATAGGTACTCTCGTTTAGTTTCCCGTTTAATATAATTATCTACCGTTGAGCGAATGTCAGTATCTGATTAAAGCTGTAACCAAATGCGTTAAAACATTTTGATCTGGCTCATGTCTATAATTACTTACCGGTTTGTCTGTGTAACCTAACATAAGTTATGCACCGCACTCGATTTGATTTTACTGCGTCTAGTATCTGGGGAGCTCAAGTAGGAAATTTAGTATCATATTTTAATTTTATCTCTTCTATACTCACTAGGATTTCTGTATATAGATTTAGGTTTAAGGAAAAACTTATTTTAGATTAGGAAATATGTACTCATAGAATTTTTAGGAATTCATTTACATTGCATTTACGTTGCTATGGAATACCACGTTTCCATTTTCAAGGTTTTTGTTTTGCTGCTGTTACCTGTCGTTCATCTCTATGACAATTCGGACCGGCGATGGCATTGTTAATCGCTGGCATTGTCGGTCCTTCTACGAGGGGTATTGCTGGGCGGATAGATGTGTGCCGCAGAATACGGTAGCGTAGGCAACAGTCCCCCCGGGTATGTTAACCGTTTAGGTTGACTTACCTTCAATCGCGTCTTACGTCTAGCACCGCCAGTTTAGTCACAGGTATTTCGTAGACCCCGTTTGCTGTTTTTACTGTAGCAGACCTGATGCGTCCATCCTTGCCAGTGTTGACTCCAATAATCCTCCCTTTCGGCCAACAATTCCGTGGCAGATTGGGATCCACGATGATGAAAATGTCGTCCAAGGCAATTGGTTTTGTATCCACGAACCACTTCGTTCTCCTAGTTATCTCCGGTAGATAATCGGACAGTCATCGTTTCCAAAATTGAGCTGCCAAAGCATGCGACATTCTCCAGTTCTGCTTCAACAGCGCCCCGCTGTCGTCCAATGATACTAGGGGTTTTGTGCCGTTTGATGACCCTAGTAAAAAGTGGTTCGATTGTTACATATTTTTGGCGTAGTTCGTTTATTATGGCTTCGTGGTTTTGGTGGGTAAACTTCTTGTGATAGTAGGTGATTATTAAGGTGGTCACAGGATGGTTGGTAGGCAGGATTACTGGTTTCCTTGTACCTTCAGTAATATACTGACAGGCAGTTAAACGGCTACGCATTCTCAGAGTTCTTCCATCTTCAGTGGCCCTACAGTTGTAGACTGCTTCTTTGCCTTTTGGCGACAATTTGAGACGAAACGGCAAACTAGGGCAAGTACATTGTTGAGTTTTTTCCAGCTGGAGTAACTGCCCACATCGATCA
The DNA here is from genome assembly GCF_035046485.1 of Aedes albopictus. Lineage (NCBI taxonomy): Eukaryota > Metazoa > Arthropoda > Insecta > Diptera > Culicidae > Aedes > Aedes albopictus. Next base: position 214,612,198 of record NC_085138.1, read on the forward strand.
AACGATCATGTAGCATATGATGAGCAAGAAAGCAGTGTCGGAACTCGTTTTCGGTTTGGGAAGATTGTAGGGGGGAAGATGGCCATTTTGATTCACTGAGATAAAGGAACTTAGGGCAGAGAAACCATCTAGATTCCGATGATAGGTCTGGTTGGGTCTCCCACTTTATTCCATCGTCCGCTACATTTTGTTTAGATGGAACCCAGCGCCAATTTTTAGCATCTGAGGTATCGAGGATTTCACTTACTCGAAATGCCACAAAAACACTATAGCGTCGGTGGTCGGAGTTTATCCAGCTAAGGACGTCGCGAGAATCTGTCCAATAGTATCGTTCATTGGCTTGGTATGACAAGGATTCCGCTACAGTTTGGGCTAATCTGGTTCCAATCAGCGCTGCTTGGAGCTCTAGCCTTGGAATAGAGTGGTATTTCAAGGGAGCCACTCTCGTTTTTGCCGCTGCACCACCTAATTATGTTCTTGTGAGAAAATCGAAGAAATACTGCGGCTGCCATGCCGGTTTCACTCGCATCAACGAAGGTATGCAGCTGTATTGTACAGGAGTCCGGGCAGTCCGCAGATTTGAACCATCGTGGAATTTCAACGTTTTCGACTTGAGGCAACACTTTCAACCATCGGCACCATTTTTCAAACAGTGTATCTTCGATTGCCTCATCCCAATGGATGCCAGATCGCCAGACATCTTGTAGGAGCACCTTAAGGTACATGAGGAAATGCGATATAAGTCCTAGAGGGTCGAAGATGGACATTAGAACTTGAAGCATTTGACGTTTTGTCGGATGAAGAACTCCTGTCGGATGGTCTGGCCCATATCGGTCCCTTCTAATTTTGTACACGAAGTTGTCGGATGTAGTACACCACCACATCCCTAACACTTTCTCGGTGGCCATTGAACTTGCAGATAGATCCAGGCTTTTTTCTTTTGTAGTATCTTCATGCAGTGTTCATGCTTCATCTGACTTGTGTCTTAATGAAGGTGGTGGGGAAAAGCCTCCTGGAGTTGGCCATGAAAAGTGATTGCCAGTCTCCAAAAGGCATAAAAACCCCGTATCTTTTCGACAAACATTACAGAGATTGACTTACAAGGATCTACATTATAATACAAACAATTTTATACTATTAAAACATTACAAACAACAGGTCACTCAAGCAGTTACTGAAAAAAAAAAAACATGTATGTAGATAAGCTTTTTACGTTAACATATTTGGACAGATTCTCGCCTGTATTCAAATTCGCTGCATCCAATGTCGAATAATGCTATCACAGCTCACGATGCCTCCGCTGCTGAACCTTTCGCTGGAATGCCTGAGCAGACAGGTTGAAGTCGAACAAATCGAATACTCCATTGAATGCAGTTGTTACGGCACTAATCGGACTATGTTGGCCATAAACTGTGTTGCTGCCTTCGGTCGTCAGGAAGTTACGCTGTCGTAGAGTCCGTTCGGGTGCGTAGATGTTCAGTCGCGATAAAATCTCAGGTGAATCGATTTCTCCCAGCAGAATTTTCGCAGCAAATCCGGCTTGTTGAGCAAACCTCCGGCTGGCCAGGGATCAATACCAAGAAGGCGGCACCGCTGCTCGTACGGTGGCAGGTTTACAGGATCACGCCAAGGCAAGGAACGAAGAGCACGTCTTACAAATTTTCTTTGAACTGTCTCAATTCTGTTGATCCAAATTGTCTGATATGGGCACCAAACGACAACATTAGACTCCAGCAATGGTCTCACAAAGGTGCAATACAGTGAACGTAGGCACACCGGATCCTTGAACTCGTCACAGATTTTAAATATGAACCCCAGTTGTCGATTCGCTTTCGAAATCACATCTTCAAAGTGGATCCGAAAGGTGAAGCCTGGGTCCAATATAACACCCAAATCGCGTACGTGATTAACGCGCTCTAATTTCAAATTATCTATGGTGTAATCGTAGATTATCGGCTTGAGTTTTCGATGAAAAGATATCACATTGCACTTCTTAATGCTCAAGGTAAGCATGTTGATAGAGCTCCAGTTAGCAAAGGTGTTGACTAAATGCTGTAACCTTAGTCAATCATCTAAACTTCTGATGGTCATATAGAGTTTTAAATCGTCGGCAAAGAAAAGCTTGCATCCAGGAGGTAACAGACGAGACAGATCATTGATAAAAAGTGAAAACAGCAGCGGCCCGAGATTGCTTCCTTGTGGTACGCCAGATAAATTAGTAAATATAGTTGAAGTTTCCGAGCCAATCACCACACAAAGTTTCCGGTTCGACAAATACGATCTCAACCAAGAAATAGAGTCTAAAGACATGCCAAGAAGCTCTAGTCGCTTCAACAGTATGCTGTGGTCCACTCGATCGAACGCAGATTAAAAATCAGTTTATATCGCATCAGTTTGATGACCATCTTCCGTCGTCCGTATACAGTGTGATGCGAAATTGACAAGATTCGTCGCTACTGATCTATTAGGATAGAATCCGTGCTGGCAGGAACATATGTAATGTTTACATGCAGCAAACAGCATATCTTTGACGACGATTTCGAAAACTTTCGAGCTGGCACATAATGATGTGATTCCGCGGTAGTTCTCAATACACCATTTATCTCCTATTTTATACACGGGAAACATAATGGAGAGCTTCCAGTTAGACGGAAATCGACATTGCTGAAGAGACATGTTGAAGAGCGATGCTAATACGGGGCTTAAAGCATTGCAGCATCTTTACAGTACACAAGCTGGAATGCCATCGGGGCTAGCGGCAATGGAGTATTTCATTTTGTTGATCGCAGAAGCAACTTGCTGGCTAGTTATGTTGTTGACTGAAAGCCCACACACATTAAGGGGAGTATCTCTACATGCGATTTCGATCTGAGAATCAGTAGCTGTTTTGTCGTTAAATGCCCCCTGGAAGTGACTAGCAAAGAGATTGCATTTTTCCGAAGCAGAAGACGCATACGATGATCTCAGAAACATTTCTGTGGGCAAGCCTGTCTCGTTGCGTTTTGATTTTACAAAATTCCAAAATTGTTTAAGGTTTCTGCTTAAGTTACTTTGCAGTCGCCTTGTGTAACATTTATAGAGAAACCTATGGATCGAACACTTCAGGTAAACTATCAAAATTCCAAGTCAGATAGCTAGAAGAGCTGGTGTTCCACAAGGCAGCATACTGGGACCAATCTTATACATTATTTTTACCTCCGACTTACCTGATTTGCCACAGGGATGCCAAAAATCGTTATTTGCAGATGACACAGGTATCTCAGCCAAGGGGCGAAGTTTGCGTGTCATTTGTAGTAGATTGCAAAAAAGTTTAGATATTTTCTCTTCTTATTTGCAAAAATGGAAGATTTCTCCAAATGCTTCCAAAACTCAACTTATCATATTCCCACATAAGCAGAGAGCTCTTTATTTGAAACCCTCAAGTTGACATGTTGTCACTATGAGGGGAACTCCAATAAATTGGTCGGAAGAAGTTAAGTATCTAGGGTTCTTACTAGATAAAACTTAACTTTTAAAAACCACATCGAAAGTATTCAAACTAAGTACAATAAATACATTAAGTGTTTATACCCACTTATTAATAGAAAATCAAAACTTTGTCGCAAAAACAAATTTTTGATTTATAAACAAATTTTCAGACCGGCCATGTTGTACGCTGTCCTAATATGGTCGAGCTGTTACAAAACCAGAAAGAAGCAACTTCAGAGGATTCAAAATAAAATTTTAAAAATGATTCTGAAGTTGCCTCCCTGGTATAGCACTAATGAGTTGCATCAAATTTCTAATATTGAAACTTTGGAACAGATGTCAACTAAAATCATTGCCAACTTTCGTCAAAAATCGTTGCAGTCTTTTATTGCTACGATTAGTTCTTTGTATAATTAGTTTAAGTTAGGTTAGGGTTAGGATAAGTTGAAAAAATGTATTTCTGACACGCAGGTGAAAAAAAAGCCTGCAAAAATCTCAACTGCTACAGCAAATGAAATGTAATATGTTATTAATTAGTATTGATAATAGCTTAAATTTATTTTACCAAATTAGGATGATAGTGTGTTATAATACACAGAACACCTAGATTAAGTTGAAGAATCTAAAAATTGATTGAGATACTAATAAAGATTATTAAAAAAAAAACCTATTATACAGACGATATTCGTTGCTTGCTCTTGTTAGGGTCTGTTTGGTCACTACACAGCGAGATCTACAGTAATATCGAAGGGCCTTTGACCTCTTACGGTTCAAGTTTTTCAGGCGAAAATTACCCCACGGAGGTTTTGAAGCTGGTCTGCGCAAGGGAACATAATCAGGCAATACGGTTTCGATCATTCGTTTGTAACTATCTACTGCATCATCGATGTTATCTGTCGCAAACAGAACTCGCCAATCACATCGAAGAAGTTGTTCGCTCAGTCCGTCAAAATCAGCTCTGTGAAAGTCAAACTCGGGTTGATGCAAGATATCGTCAAACTCTAGGAGCCTGGGTAGATATGCGTTCAGCTCCAGAGCAGGATTATTTTCATCCAGAGCGCAAAGGGGATCATATGCCTCATAAAGCGAACAGTTTCCGATGGCTGCATCGTTCACGAGAACTAAATCTAAGAGTCGTCGATTCTGATTGTAAACGTGATTGATTTGTCAATCCGTGAAGGTTAAATCCGTCAAGAAGGCTGCTGCATGCAATAGACATAGTAGATCGCATGGCATCCACAGTTGGGCATGCCCGGGACGTTGTGTTCCAGTTTAAATCTGACTGGTTGTAGTCGCCAACAGTCCTTTTAGCTCTTTTTCATCCATCTCGTCACTCATACCAATTAATCTGACAGTCAGTCTGAGATTTTCCCGAACGTCCACATCATACAGACCACCCATATTTTTCGCAACGTTCTCCTTCAACAACTTCACACTTTGGTCATCTTGCAGCGCTATCACAACTTCGCCATTTTTTCCACTTGTGACCCGTTTTACATTCAAATGTCTAGCATCCACCTTCTTTCGAAGCTCTGCCCGCACATCTTCAACCTGTACCCCAGTTTTCGGTTTCACTACGACCACCGGATTTGGTTTTTGCAACGGTTTATCTTTCTTTGGCTGTTCTGTTGCTCTTTTTCCTGCACTCATTTTCAAAACATCCGCAAAAGACGATTTTAGTGTCACTTCCGAATCAATATTATGCGCACTGACTTTTCTCCGTTTAGCAGACGCACGGGTAACCATTCGACTGTCATCTTCGTTAGCAACTACATTCTGCTTATACACGCGCGCTATTTCATCACACACAACTTTCTGCACAACTTGCTCGAAATTTTTAATCTTATCAACCACACTCGCGACATCTTCCAATTTATTGGCAATTTCATCTAATCGTTTTTTGCTGTGCCGATCATCGAACTCGGCCAGACTCAAGCACACATCACACACAAACACGGCGTTTTTAATTTTCTGCAGTATCGCAATCTCTTCGCTCGTTGCGCCAGGCAAGCAGTGCACATGTATGAATAATTTGCAGCGACCAAAGCACTCAACACAAGCATCGCGGTGTTCAATGGGAGACGCGCACTGAGCACACGGCTGATCAGAATAGCCGGGCTCTTTGTCTTCACCATCCATGTCCACCGGCATTTCGCTCGTTCGAGTGGACAACAAACGACAATGAAAGAGGAACTTAGCTTCGATAACACGTTGGAAAAAAACACTAAATACATCAATTCTGGTCTACGTAAAAGTTAGATTGCACTGTTTTTTCGTACACGATAACTTGACCCGTCACATCAACAAAGTTTAGTTCTTTAAGCGGGGAATTAACACACTTAAAACATAAGTTTAGTGATCACACGATAAATCGCCAAGCCAATCACTTCGTCAACACAGTAAAAACGATGTTGATAATGATAGGACTTCTTGGGAATTACTCACCCAATTACGTATTTCAAACCCGCCGGCTGAGTGAATTTGACGAACTTCTCGCGCAAGCTGAGTTGTGTTGTGGTGAATCCGTGCTAAACATCGCTTCATCAACGTAGTGCCTATTAACTATGATATCTACTGCTTCAGGGAACTCATGGGAGAATCTTATTTGTTTATTTATTGACGTCAATCAGAAGTAGACCGTTTCGTTACATTTTAAACCTAAGCTTATTATATATTGTTTAAACTAATTTATATTACGATTATACGTTCGGCATTGAGGTTCTTTATGTACTGTGCACATGCTGGTGAACAATTGGCCCCAAATGTCATCACGTTCATAACGTAAACTTAAGGTTCGCCGTTATCACCTTTCCAAAAGAATCTTTGGCACTGCTGATCCTCTTTACTTATGAGAACTTGGTGATACATTTCTCTGATGTCTCCTGTAACTCCCACTGCATGCTCTCGAAATTTTAGCAGAATGGTGAACAGTGAGCACAACTGATCGGGACCTGTAATAAGTGCTGAATTAAGAGAGATGCCACAGTGTTTTGCCGCTCCATCCCATACAATTCTAATTTTCCCTGGTTTATTTGGATTGAAAACAGGGAAGATAGGCAAGTACCAAATACGCGAGTAGTGTTTGTCCAATTCCTCAGCTGTGAGTTGGCGAATGTAGTGTTTCGACGATTCGTTGTTCGAGACTGTAGTATCGACGAAGTGCCGTCTCTTTGTTGTCAGGTAAGCGGTACCGTCGGTCCGCCAGAGCAAGCCAGTTTCGTACCGCTTTCCGTTGAACTTGGTGAGATTTTGCAGCAGCGAGACGGCACGTTGACTTTCTGTAGAAAGAAGTTGCGTAGCTGTCTTCGATATTCCAAGACTGTCCAAGGTGAAGTAATCCTTGACTGCTTGATGCAGGTTTCCATCCGATTGAGTATCAGTTTCGCAAATGTGAAACGAGTATTTGACCCTTCATAATCACTGCAACCTCCGTAGACGATCCATCCAAGTCTCGTTTTTACAGCGATGGGGTCATTTAGGTCTCCTTCTTTGCTCTTCAACACTAGGCCGGCAGCAGCGTGTTTAGATCCGATGAGAATTTGCGGACAAATATTGAAGTAGGACTCTATCGGCAGTTTACGACAATGTGGGTATCGTTGACCTATCTGCTCCATGTCGAGTGACTGATACGGTAGCATGAGTTCCTTGACCATTCGCGCTCCACACAGCTGGTACTCTTTAGCGTTACTTTGCGTGCCGGTAATGCGCAAATCTAATACTTGTGAATTCTCGTCACAGCGTTCCGTGCCGCCTAGAGGCGACACAGGTCCAGAAAGGTTCAGCTTGTCTGCTAATTCTTGATCCAACAGAGTCATTGCTGATCCCTTATTCAAGGAGGCATATGTTCGAATGGACAAACTTTCCCCGTGCTGGATTACCGGCAAGTACCGGAACAAAACGACTTTACTTGAAGACTGGTGTGTATTACATTCTTGCACAGAGTTATTGTCTACTTGGGAGGACGCAGTTGTATTCGTCAACGCTTGTGTTATGAAGAAGTTCATGGTGATAGAATGTACAGCCATCCTTTCCGCACGGTCTCCCTTCACATCTACCATCATGCTTTCGAAGGCATGTACGACAGAGGCCTAGATCTCTCACGGTGGACCACTTTGAATCACGCGATAACTCCAGAAACGATGAGCAGTTGGCGATGGATTTGCAGTTTCCCTTGCACAACGGGCTCTTCCAGTAATTCTTCGCTAGACATTGTTTCGGTATGCAGAAACATGCTCGTCTTCTTAGTGGTCCGGTCGGCCCGGTACTCTGCCCTTTGTGGTTTGGATTCTTGCATCTGAGGTGGAATTGCAAGAGTCCTAGCTGCTTCTGCGAGGGTGTACAGCCAGTTCCCAAAGGTCGCCATGTTGACCCTTGGTATTGTCTGACGAAAACGGGCCCAGTCAAGACGAATCGTTGGTGGTAGTTTCTTGGTCAGCTGATGAAGGAGAGACACGTTATACATGTAGTCATTTAGCCCACACGCATCCACGGTCGCGCAGAAGTTCTGCATATTTACGGCCAAGTCGACCAACGCCTCGAGTTTATCCTCCTTTACCGGCGGAAGTGCATTAATTTTGGCGATCAACGATTGTACGATTGCTTCAGGCTGACCGAATAACAATCGGAGTGTGTTCATAACACCTGGTACATTGGATGGATGCATTAGGCGGCTTTTAACCGCTTCGTAGGCCTTTCCCTTGAGACTTTTTTATAGTCGTATGACGTTTTCCTCATTTGAATATCCGCACATAGCGGTAGAGCTGTTGAACATTGAGAGAAATACAGGCCATTCTTCCGGGTTGCCTGCGAACTTAGGAAGTTTTTTGGGCACTGCTTGCCTTGCGGCCAGATGACTTCTCGTGAGTGAACACGGGTCCTCGTCGGTTGATGATTGATTCAGCAACTGTGGATGGCGTAACGGAACTGGAGAGTTGACCAGTGCATCGTTGCGGTGATTCTCCATCGACGAAAAGCGGCAGTCGAATGGTCTGTCATGAGCTGGTGCTGATACGTTTTCACGATTTCCGGAGCACTCGATGGGTGCATGCCGCCTACTGCAAGCAATAGAACCTGGAGCCATCACTGGAGGACTTCTGTCTCCATACAGAGGCGTGCTATTTTGGAAGCGATTACAGCCTTGAAGCATCGAAGATCGGGTGGACTCCGGGCGATTAACCGGAATATTGGTGGTAAAATGTCCTCTAGGATTGAAGCCTGGATTGACGGCTTCTGGTGCTTTCCCAGCATTACGATCTTCATGGCATACATCGTTGACATTGTTGACCCATCGTCCTATTCGACTTTCAGCGTCGCTACAGTCCGACTCCGTCCTTGTCGACATCTGTTCTAGCTAGACATCTGTATCAGCTTTTACTTCTGTTTAAGGTATTCACGAAACTTAGCAGCTTCGACCTCCTCAAACGCGCGTTCCACTATCACTATCAACGCTTACGTAAACGAAAATTATTGAGCTTTGCAAGGATTTCGCGACGATCGTGCAAATGTTCAATCTTTGACAGCACAATGTTCACACATCCAACAACAAAAGAAACAGTGCATAAACAAACCGATTAGTCGAAACACCACCCCAAAATAACGCTCCGTTACTGGAAAACTGTAGCGGCGACATCAACCAATGTATGCTGAAACTGGTGTGCATATTTTGTGGTGGGACAATTTTGTTTGCCTGTGCGTCGCATTTGGCGCAAGATCGTCAATATAAGTTGTTGCGATTTGCAACACTTTGGATTAGTAATCCTACATTATAGAGATCTGCGGAGGCGGCCTGTTGGTTACGCCGCATCGGAAACAACCTCAACGGAGCTGGCCGCCGGTCTATGATACCGATCTTTATCTTAACCACACCCGTCACCGTGTAGGGGATTGTCCCGCTGTGATAGAAGAATAGACAGATACATGACAGACAGACGATATGAATAAGCGATAAGAACAAAAGTGAATTGAAAAAAAGTTCTAAGCTAGCATTCCTAATATTAAAAGTTGAAATTTTGTTATTCTATTTCCTTAAAACTATTATTCTTATGTGATTATTATTCACTAATCTTAATTGCTATTTACTAGTTAAAAAAAATAAGGTGAGAATCTAACGCTAAACAGTGTAAACCGTGAATTACCAGAATGCCTAATTTATGTGTGTGTGTTCTTCAACTATTAGGAAACAGATTAAGGACTACGTAATTCTTGCCTTCTGCAAGGGACCTACGGCTTGAAGAAAGGGTGAGCGAAGCATAGTTACAACTAAAGCATAATCCTAAATAACAAACAAACATTTAAACAGGTTCCTACGTCTAAACAAAAACTGCATCCAAATTCTGCTGCATGGGTACCGTGCTTAGGTGAGGCTTCATACCCAAATCAAAATTGGAACTGATATTTAAAAAAAAACTTAATCCTATAGGTTGTTAAAGCTACGAGTGGAAATCCTCAAGGAATTTGTAGACTATACACAGCAAAGAATCACTAAAAGTAAGCCTTATATGACGAACACACAATCTAAGTCTAATTAACTATATTCCTTAGGAATTTTATAACCTTTTGCACCGGTTTAAATAAACGATTTGGGCAGAAAGTTCATGAAATTAGATTCACCCATACTGTGAACAACACGGCCATTGTAAGCCAATCGTGCAGAAAGAACTGTCAAAGTGTGAGCCAAATGAACAGGCTGATCGTTCGTAAGAAGGCGTCGATTGAACGGTATTGCAATCCGAGCTAAATAAATTAAAATTATTTATTTTTAATATCGAGAAATTGACGGTATATGTAAGTTTAGTAAAAAGATAGAATTTAATTAATTCTGCTTTCAAAAGCTCAAGCTTATGACGAAACTTTTGTTGCTGCACTTCTCGAAAAAACTTTCATTGCTGCTTCTTGCTTCAGTTCTGCCGATATGTTTAGCTTAACACTTTACAATAAATTTCAGATTTCATCGATTGCTCCGCTATTTTTTTCAAAATTTTGAAAAAAAATCTATTATAATTAGAAAATGTAAACAAAACAACTTGAACCACTATTGAGCTTTGCAAGGATTTCGCGACGATCGTGCAAATGTTCAATCTTTGACAGCACAATGTTCACACATCCAACAACAAAAGAAACAGTGCATAAACAAACCGATTAGTCGAAACACCACCCCAAAATAACGCTCCGTTACTGGAAAACTGTAGCGGCGACATCAACCAATGTATGCTGAAACTGGTGTGCATATTTTGTGGTGGGACAATTTTGTTTGCCTGTGCGTCGCATTTGGCGCAAGATCGTCAATACGAAGTCACGCACAAAGTTTGAACATCTAGCTTTGCAGCAAGTGTTGGCAGCTGATGTAAACAAAATGAACAGTGTTGCCGAATCGACATATGTAACTTCCGCTTATCTCTATGTAGAGGATTTCTACTTTGGATGGGGGATTTTTTTCCGCAATTATAAAACTCGATCCGGTTCGTGATGAGGAATATGGAGATTAATAATTTTCCTGTGAATTCATACGTTAATGATCATAAATCTAGTATAAGCTATAAATCTTTTTGAGTTACATATTGCACGCTAGATATAAGTTTAGTTAAAAATTCAATGTTGCATGATTATGGATGTATATGTGTATAACATTTATGTTGCCCGAATATATATATAACTCTGTGCGATCATTAGAGTAAAGTGGGGCAAGAATTTCTTTTGAAGTTTTTGAGCGCAAATCAAATTATTTCTTTCGGGTGTCAAGGTTGATCGAAGCCTTTTTGAAAAAGAGTCTTTCACTCCAAAAATTATGAAAATTGATCAATATTTCGTAAAGTTATGACAAAATGTTGGTTTTTGATCAAAAAATGGTAATATGCAATGGTCCTTCCAACGCATGGAATGGAATTGTAATGAAATCGAATTCGATATTTTATTTTGGGGCGTAACTAGGTATATTTTGAAGATGCTTTAGCATGTATAACTTTTTGCAAAAAAGATTTGGAAATCATATTTTACACATAGTGGGGCAAAAGTTCGAATTGTGGGGCAAGAGTTCGAGTCATGTAGCAACTTTAGGTGAAAACCTAAAATTCTGCAAAATGTACATATTATCTCTAAAAATGATGGAATTAGTGAGAAAACTCGATCAAAGTTTGAAAAAAATGTTGTTTCATCTGAATTTGGCGGAAAACTATTAATTTTTGGTGTAGTAAATTTAACCCTGATTTGGGTAAAATCCAGATCGAACTTTAAAGTGTATTTCAGTTCCAACATAAACTTTCAATTGGTTTTAGGTATTCAGATTACTAAAGCGACGAAATAGTGTGCTACGGTTAGTAAAATTCCACAAACACTAGATTCGAACTTTTGCCCCAGTGGTGGTGCAAGAGTTCGAATTAGACACACACATACAAAGTGTTGTAACTCAAAATTGAAAAGACATTTGGCGTAACTTTGTTCATCAAATTTTTAGCTCATGGATGGTAGAATCACACCACGGTATTCATTTATTTTTATCTGCTTCGTTTTCTTGAAAAAAGTTGAATTTTCACCTAAGGTCGAACTTTTGCCCCACCTTACTCTAAGGATTGTGTATATCGTACTATAGATGTAAGTTTGCATGACATTATTATGGATAGGTACTCACGTTTAGTTCCCCGTTTAATATAATTATCTACCGTTGAGCGAATGTCAGTATCTGATTAAAGCTGTAACCAAATGCGTTAAAACATTTTGATCTGGCTCATGTCTATAGTTGCTTACCAATTTGTCTGTGTGACCTAACATAAGTTATGCACCGCACTCGATTTGATTTTACTGCGTCTAGTATCTGAGGAGCTCAAGTAGGAAATTTAGTACCATATTTTAATTTTATCTCTTCTATACTCACTAGGATTTCTGTATATAGATTTAGGTTTAAGGAAATTTTTTTTTTAGATTAGGAAATACTCATAGAAATTTTAGGAATTCATTTACACTGCATTTGCGTTGCTATCGAATACCACGTTTTCATTTTCAAGGTTTTTGTTTTGCTGCTGTTACCTGTCGTTCATCTCTATGGCAATTCGGACCGGCGATGGCATTGTTAATCGCTGGCATTGTCGGTCCTTCTACGAGGGGTATTGCTGGACGGATAGATGTGTGCCGCAGAATAGGGTAGGCAACAAATACGTGTTCCTGAAGTTTTCAACGCCTCGTATCGTGCTCACGGATAACGGTTCGCAATTTCTTTCTCACTGCTTCCAATCCCTGTTACGGAGGTACGATATTCAGCAAATGCGAACAGCGTTTTACACCTCTATGTGTAACCCAGCATAAAGGACCAATAGAACTCTTATAGCCTGCATTAGAGCTTTGCTGGATGATGATCAACGGGACTGGGATGCCAATCTTCAACAAATAGTATGCGCCGTCAATACAGTCCGGATTCGCTGGTTGGGTCACGACTGCGCCCCGATTAGTGAATCGTGTTCGTTCGTTGGGGCAACTGACAACTGATCAAAATGCTTAAGACACACGCAAGTGACGAAAAATACGTCACGGAACACTCACATACTTGCGTAAACGTTCTGTATACAGGAGCTGTGATGAGACGGCGGTCAGACGTCAAACTCGTTTTGACATCTATTTTGACAGTGCTTTTTAGTTGGGTTTTGCCCCAACCAGTAAACATTCATCCATCGAGACAGCCCATCTAACGAGCTCTCAACAAACGAATCGTCACTGTAGTGCCAAACACGGAGCTCTAGGCTGTTCTCCCTATTTTGCCAACTTCGGGAGACATCACGTTCTTTTCACGGATCAATATCCTCAAGCGGACCTCAACTGCAGCAGTGACACAGACCAAGCACAGAAGGAGCGTCTAACAGTTATCCAGAACATTCAACGTTTTGTCATAGATAGGATTAAATTGGCCCACGAGAAAAGCAAAAATCGCTATGATCTACGGACCAGAGAGAGGAAATTCGCAGTCGGCGAATTCGTATGGCGACGGTGTTTCAAACAATCTTCGGCAGCAAATTCTCGCACCAAGAAGCTTGGGCCCAAGTTCGTACCCTATTACATACGGGAGGTGGTTGGACAAAACAACTACAAACTCGAAGACGTCAAAACATCTGCAGTCGGAACATATCACGCAAAAGACATAAAAGCAGACTGAATTCTACCCTTCATGCCTCTTTAAGTGGGGAGGCAAGTGATCCATCTATGTCCACGGCACACCACTAGCCGTCAACAACGAGCCTTTCCACGGAAACCCAAGTCACGGATTGATTTGAGGACCAATATCTACAAGCGAAACCTCGTCATCCTCAATGGTAACCATTGTCCACAACACCGCTTCGAGCGTAAATCTCTATAGCCACACACTGAAACGTACAGAAGAGCAGGGTAGCACGCCGGAGCTTGCCTCCATCCCTGTCCTACTAAACATCCCATTCCTCGGTTCATGAATACAGCTATGACCGTTGCCATGTGCATCCAACTAAGAACATAACAGTCACGAAAACACGTTCACGGATCGACTTGAGGTCCCACAACATAACACGAAACCTCGTCATCCAAAGCCGGACATTCACAAAGAACCCAAATACCAACCACAGCTCAACAACAAACCTGCTCCAAGAAAACTCTTACTCACTAGAACAGACTCCTCGCAGTAACATGTCCTAAATCTAGCCTAATGACTCATCGCCCACTTAGCGCAATCAAGCAAGCATAAATAAGGTCAAGAAAACTGCCGTGAACAATAGATTACTTGTTATGTTTGTTAACGTCGCGTGTAAATAGAGGAAAAACACTAGAAATAGGCTTTAGTAGTAAGATAATTTTCTCTGTAGTTGTCACTATAGATTTATAATTAGCCTTGCAAAATCTGTCACTTGAATGTAGTGAAGGCAAGCTGATATTCTTGAGCTCCCTTAAGATTCCTGTTGTACCTCATTACGTAACTGCTTTCGGAATCCAATTTTGGAAGAATCTGCCGAAACAGTAGCAAATAAGATTAGCCAATACCCTCTATTAGTCCTAAGAAGTAATCATAGCTCACGAAATTTTCGAGAAAGCTTTCTCGAAAATTTCGTTTTGGTAAGACAAATGTTGTGTTACAAATTATTTGTTATGTTAGACATTATTCGTAACCAAATTGAAAAATCACTGCGACGCGAACACTGCACAATCATTGAAATACAGTTGCTTTCGAGGCAACCCAATGTTCTAAATTTCACCAGGTTAGGCCCATCGGGCAAAGTGGTGTTTGTGATATGATAATTTTGAAGTAGTAGTCGTGTCATGTCAACTTCGGCAATCCGAAATCGCACGAAGTTGCCGAAGGTGACGTCACGTTCCAGAAGCTGCGAACAAATTTTCTGGCGAACGTGACGTCGCGATCAGCTGATCGGTTTGTTGTCATATTTTTATCGACAAATACAGGCAAACATATACGTTCACCCGGACCTGTGAATAATTGACATCGGAGGCAACCCTAAGCACCACGATACCACACGACAGCTCTCACGCTCTCGCGCTCTGAAATCACTCTCCACGGCGAGGGCATACACGAGCTGGTACGCTAACGACCATTCGCTTTCTGCTGGCTTCACTAGTGGACGTTAACCCTACGTCTCCACTAGACAGAAATGTCTTGCCATTTTGCTGGACAGATGTGTCATGACAGAAATGTTCTCTCGCTGTTTGCATGAAAAGCAGCGGTGTTGGTCATTCCTGTTCCGTTTTCTATTTCTGGCAGCAAAATGGCAAGACATTTCTGTCTAGTGGAGACGTGGGGTAAGACGTGCTCAACTAGGAATAGTGGGTATACACCGCGTGGAAAGGTCGAATATTACCACAGACCAAATCGATAGGCGTGCCGAACAACGATTTTGTTCAATCAAGTCATCGAGGCGCGATCGCATGGAAACCTGTGTAAGACCAACCACTATTCCAGAAGATCCTTTTTTTTTCCCTTCTAAACCATAGGGGGATAATCTGCTCAACAGACACCCTAACAGAAGGTTAGGGTAGTGTAGGTCTGACAGGCCGTCTTCTACAACAAAAGTAAAATCCAGGACTACTCTCTCCTCGTACCCACTAAACCATTCCTATGGTCGCCAAACCCTACGTCTCTCCGGAACCACCAAGAAGGTATTGCTTCAGAGAGGGGCTAGTGCACATCGCACCCACAAGGTTAGCTGCGTAGCCTGCAGCAACGAACATCGATGACTCGCTTTGGAGAGTCCATCACGGTCCACTCGGGAAACAGTCCATCACTGGCGCTTAGCCAGTTTCCCGAGTGGTCCTCGCCACTCCCTTTGTCCTCGGAAGGCGGGCAGAGTCAACCCCGCCCGCGCCCTACTGCTGAGCGGACATCAAGAACTGATGCCCACATGCAACCCGATCTGACCTGCCCGCAAAGGAAGGGTATCACTACCCTTCAGGCCCTATCAGATGCATCCGTAGGTTGCTGACGGCAGGGTCTCCACCTGCCCCGACCCTTGCCGGGGACCCCTTTCCAACCGCGGGCTTGGATCCAACCCAGTAGACCGACGCCACGACAGCACCGCTACCGGGACTTCCTCTCCGCGGCCACTTAATCGTTGTAAGGGTCGATCTCGACCGCAGGGCACCGGTATGACCTACGAAGCCGACTCCGAACCCCTGGACCACCTCTTGTACTGCATCTGGACTAGCCATTCTCCGAGTCCACGCGCCACCTCCTCTGTAGCTCCCAGACGATGTGGGTAATAGCCGTTGAAACGGCGTTCCAGCCAAACTCATCCCTACACATCCTCTTGACCAAGTTGTCCGGAGTTGTGTCCTCCCCGCATGTGGCAAGCATGCGGTCACGCATTGTGCGAAAACGCGGGCACACGAACAAAACGTGTTCCGCCGTTTCCTCTAAACCATTGCACACTGGGCATTCGGGAGAATCCGCATGCCCGAAACTGTGTAGATACTGTCGGAAGCAACCATGACCTGTAAGGACCTGTGTCAGGTGGAATGTGACTTCCCCATGGCGCCTATTAATCCAACTATCTACCCTCGGTATCAACCTATAGGTCCACCTTCCTTTGGTGGAACTGTCCCACGCGCGCTGCCATTTGACCATAGAGGCCATCCTGACAGTCCTGCGTATGCCTCTTGTGCCGCGCATTTCGAAGCACTCCATGTCCTCACTGATAAGAATGCTGATAGGCACCATACCAGTAATGACGCAGAGAGCGTCGTGTGACACGGTACGGTAGGCGCTCGCAACCCTCAGGCACATAAGCCTGTAAGTACTTTCCAGCTTCCGTCGGTAGCATTTAGTACTTAGCGCGGTGCCCCACGCCGGGCCGCCATACCTAAGTATGGATGTAGCAACACTAGCCAGAAGCTTGCGCTTACTGGCGTACACCGCAGAGCTATTGGACATCATCCGGGACAGTGCCGCAATAGCTGTGGAGGCTCTTTTACAGGCATAATCGACGTGGCTACCGAAGGTAAGCTTATCGTCGATCATCACGCCCAAGTGTTTGACGGAGCGCTTTGACAGGATAGTACAGTCTCCTACACTGATCTCCGTCTGCTGCTCCGACTTCAGGTTGTTAACAACCGTCACCTCTGTCTTGTGGTGAGCCAGCTCCAGTTTCCTGGACCGCATCCACGCCTCCACAACCTTAATCGAGTGGTTGGTAGTCAACTTTACCTCCTCGATCGTTTCACCGTAGACTTCGAGCGTAATGTCGTCGGCAAATCCGACAATCACCACTCCCACTGGATACTCTAACCTCAACACCTCGTCGTACATGACATTCCATAACACCGGACCCAGGATGGAACCTTGCGGGACTCCTGAGGTTATGTGAAAGCACTTCCGACTCACCTCCGTGTCGTAGACTAGTACACGATTCTGAAAGTAACTTCCGAGAATCTTGTACAGGTACTCCGGTATCCCCAGACGCAAGAGCGCATCGGCAATAGCAGACCAGCTGGCGCTATTAAACGCATTCCTTACATCCAGAGTCACTACCGCGCAAAAGCGAATTCCCCTCCTCTTAGGCTCGAGTGCTTTCTCGGCGGTTTTTGTAATCGACAAGATAGCGTCTACGGTGGACCTCCCCTTCCGGAAGCCGTACTGGTTACTCGAAAGACCATTTTCGCCCTCGGTGAACCGCAACATTCTATTGAGGATGATCTTTTCGAGCACCTTCCCCGCCGTGTCAATCAAGCATATTGGTCTATATGCCGACGGGTCTCCGGGTGGTTTCCCCGCCTTTGGCAATAGTACCAGGCTCTGCCTCTTCCAAGCTTCTGGGAAAACTCCCTCGTCCAGGCATTTCTGCATAGCAGACCTGAACATCTCGGGAGCCTCTGCAATAGCTACTTTTAAGGCCAAGTTCGGAACTCCGTCCGGACCTGGGGCCTTACCTACGCTAAGGGACTTAGCTATCCCCGCAAGTTCCACATCGGTGACCCTCTCCTCATCGCCAGCCCCAGTCCCCGGCTGTCCTACGAAAGGAGGCCAAGGACTAGGATCATGACGCGGAAAAAGTCCTCCAATGATCCCCTCCAACATCTCTGGAGATTGCTCTGTAGGAGCCATCACACCTCTCGTCTTGGCCATAACGATCCTGTAGGCGTCACCCCACGGGTTCGTATTGGCACTCTGACAGAGACCCTCAAAGCAGGCCTTTTTGCTTGCTCTTATCTCGTAGGCCGTAGGCAGGCGCGGTGCAGGTCCGCAATCGCGTCGGTCCACCAGTAAGCCGGTGGCCTCCCATTTCTAGGGTGGACTCGCCTAGGCATGGTCGCATCACACGCACGTGAGAGCACCGCTACCAGCTCGTCGCCGTCTAAACCGATTAAGTTTCGCTCACGGCGGAGCGCCTCCCTAAATACCCCTTCGTCGAAGTATGATGTCTTCCACCTGCGAGGGCTTGGCCTTGGCCTAGCCGCCTCTTCTTCTATCCGCTGTCTGCTGTTATTGTAGTCGATACTGTAGCGAACCGCCAGGTGGTCGCTGTGAGTGTAGCCATCATCTACTCTCCAGTTCGAACTACTTCCCGAGCAGGAATGAATAACTGACACAAAACTGGAGAATACCATAGTCAGGTATCATACCAAGACAAGGTATTAGTCGGTTATCCAGGTATTGAAAATTACTTATTTTGGTATTTTATAGGTATTGATACAATACCTCAATGAGTTATTGGTTTGGTGTTGAGGACTGCTTGAGGTATTATTCAATTATGGAAAAATCGCTATTTGTATGGGAAAATCGCCGATTATTATTTAGGTATTGCCATACCTGATGTCATTATTCACGCGTTATGCACAGAATACACACCAGTTATTATTTTAGGTATTTTACCTCTTATGCAGTGCTACTTAATACTTCATTCAGGTTGTAGGTATTCGGTTTTCCATGCCTGAGTTAGTTATTCTTCAGCTATTTTCTCCTGCTCGGGTTGTTAGGCCAGGACTACAAAAGGTCACGTCAATAATTGACTCCGCTCCGTTTCGACTAAAGGTACTCTTGGTACCGACATTAGCCAAGTCGACATCTAAGATGGCCAGTGTTTCTAGCAGGATCTGACCCCGCTGGTTCGTGAAACGGCTTCCCCATTCCACGGCCCAGGCATTAAAGTCGCCCGCTATTACCACCGGCCTTCGCCCTGTTAGCACGGTCGTTAAGCGGTCCAGCATTTGCGTGAACTGCTCGATCGGCCACCGCGGAGGCGCACAACAGCTACAGAAGAAGACCCCGTTTACTTTGGCGACCACGAAGCCCTCATAGGTAGTAGACACCAACTCCTGAACGGGGTATTTACCCGTCGTCCATATCGCCGCCATTTTTCTGGTCCCATCCGCGACCCAGTTGCCGTTGCCGGCGGGTACTCGGTATGGGTCCGATATGATGGCGATATCCGTCTCCCACTCAGAAACTGCCTGACAAAGCAGTTGCTGAGCCGCATCACAGTGATTCAGGTTCAGCTGCGTTACCTGCACTGTGATTTGTTGCTCACTGCGGCTTTCTTGAAGGCCGGGCACCTTGGACCACCCATCGGATGTCTGTTGTTCGAGGATTTCCCGGTACAGATCATGCAGATGGGCGGATTCGTGCAGCTTTGGGCCTTATGACCTTCAGCGCCGCATCGCCTGCATAGTTTGCGCCTGTCGGGGCCTTTGCAGTCCCACGACTTGTGTCCTGGTTCCAGACACCTGAAGCAAACCTCTGGTGGCTCGTGGAATGTCAGGTGACATACACACCAACCCACCTTTATGCTCCCTACTTTAACGGACTTTTTGACGTCCGCCACAGGTAGCTGAACCAAAGCTATCTGTGTCCCTGCTGGCCCTTTCCGTAGCTTAACGGCTGCGGCGGCCACCTGCACATCGCACTGTTGCCGCAGTGCCGTGACGAGCTCTTCCACTTCGGTGATCTCATCGATGTTCTTGACCTTCAGAGTCGCCTCATGTGTCAGAGCCCTCACCTGCACACCCTCACCAAGGACCTCTTCTGCCAGCCTCTTATAGGCGGCGCCCTTGTGCTCCTTCTGGCGCTTCAGCTGCAGGATCATCTCGCCCGTACGAGTACGTCTAATACTGCGTACGTCGGCTCCAAGACCCTCAAGCTTGGCGTCGCTTCGCATCATCTTCAAGACGTCCGAGTACTTGGACTGTTCCGTCTTGATGACGATAGCGTCGCCTTTCTCGCGCCTGGCACCTGCCTTCCTACGCCTTGGCTTGGCGTCCTGCGCTACTACCTGCGGATTCGCCTTCTTCTTCCTCTTCCGCTCTACCTTCTTCCAAGGGGCGTCCTCCCCTTGGATCGCCCTACTCTGTGGCTGTTGAGGGCCCACTAGCGGTCGCAACCCCTTGTTCCCATCGTTCCCCTTGTTCCCATCGAGCGAGTGCCGCGTGCTCCTGCTTGGCATCGTCGATCGACGCCCTAAGTCGAAGCAAGGCCGTTTTCAAGTCCTTGCTTATGTTCGACTTAGTGGACGCAAAGTCGATGATTTTGCCAAGCTGCTGCTCAGCCACCTCTATTGCGGACCGTCCTTTGGATCCTCGGTTGACGGCCCTCAACAACCACGCTCCGTCCATAACCTCCACCGGCTGGCTTGCCGGGAAGTGGACTGGAGCACCCACGCTTGAGCTGCGTACGCAACTCCCAGCGCCTATCTCCTCACTTCTCCTTGTCGGAGATCTCATCAACCCGCTTCTTGCGAAAGGGTTGATCCCACCACTATTTCCACCTAGATTCTGATTTTTATTTGACTTCATGATTAAATCCCACGAGTAGCACGGGAAAGAATGTCCACCACGCCAGAGCCCTGCATTAACGCGGTAAGGGACAGCTTACTGTGGGGGGTGCCCAGGTACCCCACAGGCTCCGTTAAAGATCGAGCATCTTTTACACCCCCTCGATCACTCATTCCTCAGCACGGGTCGCTTGACACCTTGAATTGGGGTTAGTAGTCCTATTCTTAGCCGGCGACTACGCGGCTGACTCGCAAGCGGGGGGTGCGTCAGGCCCCAGGACTTTCGTCCCTGCTGCCCCGACATCCAGAAGATCCTATTTACACGCACATGGCGTCCCACTAATCGCTTCCTGGGCTCATCACAAACCAACGAAATCGCTCGTCGTTCACTGAAGCCAGCAAGAGCGGACACCATTCTAGCTTGGACAGCAAATCCATCCGGCAAATGGTTCAAGGAAGGAGTAAACCGAAAAGCCTCTCCTCCTTTTGTTCAGAGATGACAAGCCTGATCACCACACCTCAGCACCGTAGCTTCAGCCGCGAATAGCAGAGAGAGTGAGAGCAAAAGAGGCACACCAATACGACTAGCATCGCCAGCAGTACGGCAGTGCTCTAGACACACGCACACCAGCAATCCCGTACTTGCTTCCAAGCCGCGAGCCGGCGTTCACTCGAGCTGCAAGGCGGCAGCCGAGAAGGAAGAGGGAGTTTTCATCGTAGCATCACACACAGTAAACAGTCAACCGTACTCAAGCCGCGAGCCGGTGTTCACTCGAGCTGCAAGGCGGCAGCCGAACCGAGGAGGGAGAATGTGAATGAAGTGACCGGGGTTGAAGAAGTGTGCGGTAGTGTGTGTGAAACGAACTAGTGTGTACCTGTGGATCAACAAAGCGGATGAACCAGCGCGGTAGTGTTGGTAGCTGCACTTCACGACACCAATTGAATCTAGTTGCAGTTAGTAGTAGTGTGCATGCGCAGTAGATCGAGCTCGAATAGCAATCGCGTTCTGAACAGCAGTAAAGAAGAAGAACGAAGAAACATCACATCGATGCGGGGCCCCGGCAGCGCAACGTTAACAACAACATTTTCGTAGCTACAGCGTCGACTAGTTTTGGCAGTTCGACGGGTAGAAGTCAGGTGTAGTACTTGTTGCGTAAGGTAGGACGTTTGAAGAAGACCTTTTGATCGAAAATAGATTGTAAACATGATTTCGAATATGCTTATGCTTCTTGATTTCTTTTCGGACGGCCACCTATAGGTAAATCCAACGGAAGCTAACGATCCCTCCGCATCTGGTGGCAGGAATGAAGCCCTACGAAAAACGTGACTCCTCCAAAAAGTGCCAAGGTGCAGCATAGGCAAAGTGCACTTTTTTCACTTTTTCGTATCGAATTTCGCATCGTAGAGAAACAAATGAGAACTTTTTGGAAAGAAAATTTAATTCTCTTTCAGTTGCGCTTAGATCCGGTATGTGCTTACGAACAATTTAAGTGATTAATTTGAGGAGCTCTTGCTATGCCTCCGGAGCACGATCTTCTGGATTTTTTTGTTAGCTGGCCAATCCGATGTCTGTCGGCGTGGGCATCAAGAATGATGATAATGGAAGCCATTGCAAATGGAAAATAGCAACTTCTAGAGCAAAAAATGAGTAAAATTTGACGACAAAAAATTGATTTTTTTTATGTAAACAAACAATTTTCTCCTTATCTCACCAAGCGCCTCTACAATTGGGGGTCATCTGGATTTGCCTATTGGCTGAGCGAAAATTCTAAAACCGACAGAGCGCCATAGCCGGGCAGGGACACTAAAATGTTACGAATTTTCAATCACCCAATTGTGTGAGACCACCAAGATGAATTGAATTTTGCGAGTAGAGCACTGGAGGGAGAATTAACATATTGTTAAGCTACCTTAAATTATAGAATCAGTAATAGTTTTTCCAGGGAATCCAGAAGTTTTAAATTTCTTTATTATTGAGATTTCCAGCCTTAGGCTGCTTCATCTTCGCATTCTGAAGTTCTTTTAAAGATTGTTTCAGAAATTCTTTCAGCTAGTGATCTTTTTTTTTTCAGAAAATCTTCCTGTGATTCCTACAAGAACTCATACAGGATTTCCTCACGAACTCCTCCAGAGATTTCCTCGGGAATTTCCCTAAGATTCCATTGCAAACATCCGTAGTAAAGTCTCCAGAAATTACTTCAGGGGTTAATCCAGGAAATCAAACAAGAATTCCCGCAGAGATTCTTACATTATTAACTCCAGGGATTCCTGCAGAAATTGAATCCTTGTGTTCCGGTAGTATTTCTCTGTATACCCGAGCAGAAAAAAATATCAAAAGCATAATAAAATATGTTATTTTGACCTAATAACTGTATAATAGAACCAGTAATTTTTATGTTATTAGCATAACATATTATGTTATAAACTTGTCTGTCATAAGCGGCAAAATAACAAATATCATAACAAAAAAATGTTCCTGGAAGACTAACTCAATAACATGTTTTGTTAGACCAATCGCAACTTAATAACAGGTAATTTATGAACTTGTTACTGTTGTGTTATAGTTCATCCCATGTTTGCCCGAGCAGAGGGGAATATCAAATTAATAACTACGAAATCACAAAACCTGTTTTTATATCTTGTTGTGTTATTATTGAATTATCAGGGCATTACGTTTCCATAACATGTTTTATTGGATAATCTTATTTTGTTATGATCAAGCTATTGGTATACAGCAATTAAATAACATTTCGATATTACATTTTGTTGTGGAACAAAATTTTTGAACGATTTTTTGAAAAGTGCTCAAAGTTGTTACGCTTACGGTATCACATTTGATAAGCGGTGAGGTGTATTACGTGACATGGAGGTGCTGTAATGTGTACAAAACCAAGTCCCTGCTGGGCAGTGCGAAGTTTGAAATTGACTGAGATGTAGCTGAAAAGTACCCTTCATAGATCAAAACGAGAACATAGCAGATGATATTGAAGGTGGGGTTTGAAAGGGACGTTCCAGATTCCGCCTTTGACATGAGAATTTCAATGATAACAATGTCAAACTTATTGAGTAAACTTGTTTGAACGAATCTTATACAGACAGCTGAATCCAAAATTGTGGATGGTTTTGAATGGGATTTATCAGAAATATTTTGTATTTTCCCAGTCGTTCCAGAGGATGAAGTCGGATCTACCTATTTGTGGTAAAAAATTACTTCAACTATTCGTGAAAATGTGCCTATGAGGGAAGAGAGAAACTGAAGTTCGCAATGATTTTTCCGCCCTTCTAACATGTTGGTATAAATATGTAAAGCATTCTCAGCCATCACGAAGTCATACAGGGGGTGACCAAAATGTTTGGGATAGGCAACTTTTTTTTCTCTCACGAAAAAGTTCAACATGGTGTAACTTTTCATAGAGTGCATCAAAATTTTCCAAATTTCGACCGTTTGTCAACCTATTATATGTGCATTAGTGGTACAAATTTGAGCTCGATTGGTTAATCTTTCGCGAAGTTAGAACCGTTCTGGTGAAGCACTATTTTTAAGACTATCAATTTTTGAACTGTCGTATCTCGGAGACCAATGAACCGAACTGTATGAAATTTTGAGCGATTATTAACACTCCAAATACCGTGATCAGAAAAAAGTGGGAACTTTTACTTTGAGCAGCTCGTTCTCAGCCGCTTGTGAACCGATTTTCAATTTTCTTTCAGGGATCTTCGACCCAACATGTCTACTTTTATTTCATACAAAATTCATGTTTATAGGGATGCTCAGTTTTTCTCTAGAATAGCGTGAGTGAGGAACGTTTTTAAAAAACCTCATAATTTTCGATTTGCATGCTAAATTTTAGCGGTGACCACGAAAAATGACTAGAAATCGGCATATATTTTGAAAAGGCATAATGTAGAGGTAGTATGAGATTTGCATAGCTATCTTGAACATCCCTAGCCACAAATGAACGCGGCTCTCGACCGGAGAATACTCCAGTGCCCTTGATAAGCATCCTAGAGAGTTGGAGTCTTCAGCAAAGTGTTATATATTGACTGGTACTACACTTTAACGTCTTCGGTTTTGCTCTAGATCTGCTGTAAGTGATCTAGATAAGTTTTATTTTTATATATGACTCTCTAGAACTCTCAAAATACATCCTAGATGGTTGAAGTCTTGGGCAAAGTTCTCTGGATTGGTTAGTACTACACTTTTACGTCTTCGGTTTTGATCTAGATCTGCTGTAAGTGACCTAGACAAGTTTTTTTCTATATAACTCACTGGAATTCTCGATATGCATCATAGATGGTTGAAGTCTTCGGCAAAGATCTCTGGATTGGTCAGTACTACACTTTTCATCTTCTGTTTTGATCTAGATCTGCTGTAGTTGATCTAGATAAGTTTAGTTTTTTTTTTCAATTTGACTCTCTAGAACTTTCAATACACTTCCTAGAGGGTTGCAATCTTCGGCAAGGTTCTTTGAGTTGCTCGGGATTGGTTGGTACTACATTCTTACGTTACAGTTTTGGTCTAGAAGAGCTACTGTACCTGATCTAGATCAGTTTTATCTTTCAAAATAGCTCTCTATTGCTCTTGATAAACACTCTGAAGGGTCGGAGCCTTTGACAAAGTGCTTTGGATGGGTTGGTACTACTTTTTTACGTCTTCGGTTTCGATCTAAATCTGATCCGGATTATTTTCGTTCTGAGTATCTTTTAGTGGTTCTGAAGATGTATTCTAGAGCATTGGAGACTTTGACAAAGTGCTTTAGATCGATTCGCGAAACATTTCCGAATCCTCGGTTTTTGTCTTAGATCAGTTATGGCAGATTAGGCACGAATACGGATTGCCAGGTAAACTGACACGATTGATCAAGGCATGGATCGAGTGATGTGCGTAGATCGAGTATCATGGACACTCTCGAGTCGTTTCGAATCTCCGCAGAACTCTATGATCGAACAAAGTTCGTGTTGCGTACCATCTGCTGCGGAGTGCAGGTGGAAGCAAGGGCGTAGCCAGAGGGGGGCAGGGGAGGGGCGTGACCCCCCCAACCCCCCCCTGGCCGACAGATTTTTTTTTATTTGAGCCGACACAAAGATTATCAATAAGTCAAGAATTCCAAAAAAAATATAAAAAAAAAAAAAACTATTCTTTAGACTATTCTAATAATTGAGGTTTTTATCCACAATTATTAAACCTTTTTTCCTTGAGAATCACAGGAAATTTCGTCAAGTATTTCTCCAAGAAATCTACTCTTGGATCTACTTCAATATAATCACAGAATTTAACCAAATAACAAGCTTGTTTGAATGGTTAAATTTTGTGATGTTTATTCAAGAATACAAAAACAGCATGCCAAGTTTCCGGTAGGGAAAAAGAAGGACTTTGTAGAATTACAGGGGATGGCCAAAATGTTTGGGATAGGCAACATTTTTACTCCCACAAAAAAAAATCAACATGCTGTAACTTTTCATAGAGTGCATAAAAAAATCTCAAATTTTGACTGTTTATCAACCTATTATATGTGCATCATTGGTACAAATTTGGGCTCGATTGATTAATTTTTCGCGAAGTTAGAACCGTTCGGCTAAAACACTATTATTTAGACAACTCATTTTTGAACTGTCATATCTCGGAAACCAGTGAACCGAATTGAATGATTTTTTTAACGTTTATCAACAATATATTGATACTTAATACGACGTTATAAAATGTAATATTTTCTCACGGCGAATTAAGTTATACCGGATTGAAATTTTTACCCATATGGAGCAAAATAAGTCAAATTTACAATACCATGCAAAAATTACTAAATGTGTTCTTCCTTCAATCTAAATAGGCTCTGATATATCTGATTAGAGATAACTTGAGAACAGAAGTGGAAAATCTTTGGATATCAAGACCAAAATTTATTGACATTGATGTAAAAAAAATATATTTTTTCGAGAAAAATCGAAAGAGTGTCAATCCATGATAACTTTTTTCAACGTTTAAAAAGTACCTATGTTTTAATAGTTTGTGAAGCATTTACATATTGTTAGTGTACGTTCAAAATTTCATTCAATTCGGTTCACTGGTTTCCGAGATATGACACCTCAAAAATGAGTTGTCTGAAAAATAGTGTTTTACGCGAACGGTTCTTACTTTGCGAAATATTAATCAATCGAGCCCAAATTTGTACCAATGATGCACACATAATAGGTTGACAAACAGTCAAAATTTGAGATTTTTTGATGCACTCTATGAAAAGTTATAGCTTGTTGAACTTTTTTGTGAGAGAAAAAAAAGTTGCCTATCCCAAACATTTTGGCCATCCCCTGTATATGCTGCTATAGAGTGCAGTTATGTGCTACAAGAATTTTCACTTGTATTCAATTCAAACAAACGTCACGCTAAGAGAATAATACCTGGGATTCTTTACAAATTCTTTCAAGGACATCTCCAGAAATTCCTTTAGGCATTTATTCAGGAACTTCTCCAAGGATTCTTTCAGAAATTCTGCAAGGTACATGTCCAGGAGTTTCTCTTTCGTGAATTCTTCCATGAACATCTTGCAGGGCTCAGATAGTTATTTTTCAGGGTTTGTTCCAAGAAAGGTTTCAAGAATTCCTCGCACGATTCCTTCAGTTTATTTATAGATACTTCTGCAAGGATACATCGATGAATTTCTTTTGGAATTTTCCATAGCTTCCTTCAGTGATTTTAGCATGGATTGCTCCAGAGAGATTTCAAAGATTTCCTGTATGGGTTTCACCAGACATTCTTCCGGGAATTTCTCCTGGGATATCTTTAGAAGTTCCACCAGTGATTGTTCCAGTGCTTCTTCCAATGAATCCTCCAGGAATTTCCAGGAGTTCCTTAAATCATTGTACAAAACATTCTTTTGGCAAAGATGAGTCAGCCTAGGGCTGCAAATCTCTTTAATGAAGATAATTATAAATAATAACATTCTTTTGGGAGTTCATCCAAAGATTCCAACAATAATTCGTCCAAAAAATATTGCAGACGTGGATGCCCTAATTTTTTTTCCAACAGAAATTCTATCAAGAATTTGTTAAGAAAGCTTTCCTGGGATTTCCTAAGGAATTCATCATAGGATTGCTTCCGGAATTCCTCCAGGTTTTCCTTCAAGCATTCCTCCAAGGATTTACCCGGGAATATCTTCTGTGTTTCTTTCAAAAGCAACTCCAAGAATTATTTAAAAGAATCCTCCAAGGGTTCCCCCAGGAACACTTTTAAGAATTCCTTCAGGAGTTCTTCTTGGAATTCTTTCAGAAACTCCTCCAAAAAATAAACCAATACTTCCTCCAGGAACTGTTTAGAAATTCCCTTAGGAATGCTTCTAGGAATTGTTTCCAGGATTTTTCCTGGGGTTTCTTCAGGAACTGCTACAGGGATTCCCCATGGAGTTCTTCCACGAACTCTTCTTAGAATTTCTTCAGGATTTCTCCATGGATTCCATCTGCAATATCTTCAGAAATTTTTAATCCCTCCATGAATTTCCTCTACGAATTATTCCAGAAATCGTCTGGGAATTGTTGCAGTGATTCCCCTCAAAATTCATCTAAGGATTAATTCAGAAATGCCTATAGGGATTTCTCCAGAAATTCCTCCAGGAATTCTTCTGGAGATTCATCCACGAGTATTTCTAGAGATTCCTCCGTTAATCTCTACGTGTATTCTTCTAGGATATCCTACAGGGATTCCTCCAAGAATTTCTTCAGGGCTTAACTCGGGACTTCCTTATGTGGTTCTTTCTGAAACAACTTATTTTAAACATCCTCCAAAGATTCTCCCACGAGCTTTTCTTAAGGTTCCTCCAACAATTCCTCTTCCTATTTTTTAGGGAATTGATTCAGTACTTCCTCCAGGAACTGCTAAGGGATTCCCTTAGTAATTCCTCTTGAAATTTCTTCCAGGTTTCCTTCTGGAGTTTGGTCAGAAACTCTTCTAAGGATTCCTCCCGAATTTGTTCAAGAGCTCCATCTGCGATTTTCTAAGGAATTATTTCTGGTATTCCTATACGAACTCCCTGAGAGATTCATCCACGAATTTCTTCAGGAACTCCTCTAGGAATTACTCCAGGAAATCCTTCAGGGATTCCTTGAGAAATTCATCCAGGATTTTTTCAAGGAATACCTTCTGGAATTTTTCCAGAAATTCCACCAAGAAATCTTTTAGTATTCCCTCTAGGAATTGCTACAGGCATTCCTCCAGGACTTGTACTAAAACTCCTCCAGGAACTTTTTTAGTGATTTTTCAGGGATTTCTTCAGAAATTCGTTCGAGGATTTTTCCAGGAATTCCTCCAGAGATTTCTCTTGAAATCCCTCCGGGAATTTCTCAAGCAATTTTTTCAGTAATTTCGCCCAGAGCTCCTCAAGAGATTCCCCCAGAAATTCAACCAGAAATTGTTAAAGGAATTCTTACAGAGATTCCTCCTAGAATTCTGTCAAGGATTCCGCCAGCAATTCCCAAAGGATAACCTCAAGCAATTCCTCCAGGCATTCCTCCAGGATTTTATCCAGGAATATCTCCAAGAACTATTCCAGGAAATTCTTCAGGAATTACCCCAAGAATATCTTCAGGAATTCCTCCAGTGATTTCTCTAAGAATTGGTCCAGGAATTGCTCCTGCACTGCAGATTTTGTGTGCTGGTATTCAGCAAACTTTGCTGATTTTTTGTGCTGATTACATGGGGCCCATATAGCCGAGGCGGTAAACGCACGGGTATTCAGCATGACCATGCTGAGGGTGACGGGTTCGATTCCCGGTCGGTCCAGGATCTTTTCGTAAAGGAAATTTCCTTGACTTCCTTGGGCATAGAGTATCTTCGTGCCTGCCACACGATATACACATGCAAAATGGCCATTGGCAGAGGAAGCTCTCAGTTAAAAACTGTGGAAGTGCTCATAGAACACTAAGATGAGAAGCAGGCTTTGTCCCAGTGAGGACGTTACGCCAAGAAGAGGAGAGGAGTACATTCAGCAATACGAATTTACTGAGTATCAGCAATGATTTTTCAACTTGCTGAGCCTGCCAGCAATTTTGACAGTTGATCAGTAACGTTGTACTGAAATTCAGCAAAAATGTTGCTGAAATTCAGCAATTTATTTTGCTGATTTTTTTTTGTACTGGAAGCATTTCAGAAATTTTGGTGTGTGTCCTTCAGAAATTATGTCAACTTGGAGATGAACCAGCCGCGGGCTGAAAATCTCCTTAATAAAGCTAATAATAATAATAATTATGTCAACAATTTTTCCAGGAATTCTTCTGGAGATTTTTTCAGAAATTCTTCCAGGAAATTTTTCAGAAATACCCTCAGGAATTTTTCAGGGATTCCTTCAGGAAATCCTTCGAAGATTCCTCCAGGAAATCCTGCAGAAGTTCCTCTAAGGATTGTCCCTGGAAATCCTCTAGGGATTTCTTCATAAATTCTTCCAGGAAATTCGTGGAGGAATGCCATCAGTAATTTTTCGGGATTCCTCTAGGGACTTCTTTAAAAACTTCTTCTAGGATCCCCCCTGAGATTCCTTCAGGCATTCCTTCGAGGATTTATCCAAGAATTCCTCTAGAAATAGAAAAATAACAGAATAGAAATACAAATCTCCCAGAATTTCTCTAGAAATTCATCCAGTAGTTCTTCCGAAAATTTCTCTTAGCGATTCCTCCAGAAATTCCCAAAGAAATACTTCTAGTAATTCCTCCAGGATTTTATCCAGGAATTTCTCCAGGAATAACCCCAATAATTTCATCAGGAACTCCCCCAGGAATTTCTCCAGGAATTGCTCCTGGACATCTTTCAGAAATTATGTCAGCAATTCCTGTAGGTATTTCTCCAGGAATTTCTCCCGAGATTCCATCAGGAATTGCTTAAGGGATTCCTCCAGAAATTTGTCCATGAAAAATCTCTTCAGGAAATTCTTTGAAGATTCCTTAAGGAAACCCTCCAGAAGTTTCTCCAAAGATTCTTCCAAGAAATCCTCTAGGGTTTTTTTTTTCAGAAATTCTTCAAGAATATTCTCCAGGAATCCCTTCAGGAATTTTTCAGGGATTCCTCCAGGTATTTCACCAAGGATTTCTCCAGAGATTCCTCCAGGGATTTCTTAACAAATTTCTTCAAGGATACCCCCAGGGATTCCTTCAGGAATTCTTTCAGAAATAGAAAAATAACAGAAATAGAAACAGAAATCTCTCAAAATTCTTCTGGAGATTCCTCTAGATATTTGTCCAGTAATTCTTTCATGAATTTCTCTAGAGATTCTTCCAGAAATTTCCACAGGAATACCACTAGGAACTCCTCCATTTATTCCTTCGGGATGTTATCTAGGAATTTCCCCAGGAACTTCTTCAGGAATGCCTCCAGGAAATACCCCAGGAATTTCTTCCAGAACTCCTTCTGGAATACTCATGGCATCCTTCAGGAATTATGCCAGCAGTTCGTCCAGGAATTTCTCCTGGAAATCTTTTTGGGATTTCTTCAGAGATTCTTTCAGGAAATTCTCCAGGAATACTTTGAGGAAATTTTCAGGGATTCCTCCAGACATTCCTCCAGGAATTACTTCAGGGATTTCTCCATGAATTTTTCGGGGGATATTCCCAGAGATTCCACTAGGGAATCCTCCAGAAATTCCTCCAAGGGTTCTTCCAGGAAATCCTCCTGGAATTTCTCAAGGGATTTTTTTCAGAAATTTCTCCAGCAATTCCTCCCAGAATTCCTCTGGATATTTCTCCCGGAATTCCCCTAGGGATTGCTCCAAGAATTCACCAAAAAAGTTGCTCAAGGAAATTCTCCAGGAATTCCTGATGGGTCTAATCCAAGAATTCCCCCAGGAATTACGCCAGGAATTTGCTCAAAAGTTTCTACAAGCATTCCTCCAAGGATTCCTTCACAAATTTCTCTAAGATTTCCTCTAGTAATTTTTAAAAAGATTTCTTATGAAATTTTACTACGGATTCCGCCCAGTATTCCTCCAGGAATTTCTCCATAATTTCCTCCAAGGAACCCTCCAGAAATTTATCTAGGATCTCTTCTAGGATTTCCTCTTAGAATCTCTTCAGAAATTTCACTAGGTATTCCTCCCATAATTTATCCAGGAATTCGTACAGATTTATTTTCTGAAATTCTTAAGGAATTCCTTCTGAAATGACTGATGGTATTTCAATCCGAGATTTTTCCTTCTTTGAGCATGAGCTATTCTTTCGAGTCATGCTGTTATGGAGATTGGTTGCCAATACAGCTGCCAACAATGTGATCAGAGATTTTTCCTTCTTTTAAATATATGCTATTCTTTGGAGAAATACTATCATAGTTATGTAGGCGATCAATCATGCATACTTTAGCGCGGAAAAACAGTCCTAACGCTTTCCGATTTCGAACATAGTAACGGAAGCATGTTCGTCCAATAAAACATCAACCAATGAGCGGTAGTGTGCGTCAAATGTCAAACTCAAGCAAAACCAATGCAAGTGTCAGAGCTGAGTGGTCGGCCAACTAGCACATTTTCATAAAGATCATTATATCAGTGTACGATATGAATAATTAGAGTAATATGCCTGTTTGTCTGTGATGATAGGGTTGCCTTTAGGCTCGCATGACTGCCTTTAGGCTCGCCGTTTGAAAACTAGTCGAATCATTATTTCAGCCTTATGTTATTTCAGTATTTTGACATTTTCAGCCTTTTGTGATTCAGCCTTTCGTAATTCAGCCATTTGTTATTTCAGCCTTTCGTGTTTCAGCCTTTTTTACGTAACCCATTACAGGAGATCTAGACCAAAACCTTAGACGTAAGAGTGTAGTACCAATCAATCTAGAGCACTACAGCAGCTCTCTATGACGCATACAGCAACTCTCTGACGCATATAGAGAATTCTAGAGAGTCTTGTAGAAAAATAAAACTTATCTAATCTAATCTTTTCTAATCCGAGTCAAATTCAAAGTCGTAAGAAGGTACTACATACCAACAAATCCAGAGCACTTTGCTGAAGACTGCCACCATCTAGGATGCATGCCGAGAATACGAGAGAGTCATATAGAAAAAACAAATCATATCTAGATCAACAACAGCAGATCTAGATCAAAACCGAAGACGTAAAAGTGTAGTACCAACCAATCCAGGGAACTTCACCGAAGACTTCAACCATCTAGGATGCATAACGAGAATGCTAGAGTAATTAAAAAAAAAAAAACTTATCTAGTTCACTTACAGCAGATCTAGATCAAAACTGAAGATATAAAAGTGTAGTACTAACCAACCCAGAGAACTTTGTCGAAGATTGCAACCCTCTAGGATATATATTGAAAGTTCTAGATAATCATATTGAAAAACTTAACTTATCTAGATCAACTACAGCAGATCTAGATCAAAACAGAAGACGGAAAAGTGACCATACCATACTGACCAATCCAGAGATCTTTGCCGAAGACTTCAACCATCCAGGATTCATATTGAGAAAACTATAGAAAAAACAAAACTTGTCTAGATCAATTACAGCTTATCTAGATAAAAACCGAAGACGTAAAAGTGTAGTACTAACAGATCCAGAGAACTTTGCCGAAGACTTCAATCATCTAGGATGCATTTTGAGAGTTCTAGAGAGTCATATAGAAAAATAAAACTTATCTAGATCACTTACAGCAGATCTAGATCAAAACCGAAGACGTTAAAGTGTAGCACCAGTCAATATATAACACTTTGCTGAAGACACCAACTCTCTAGGATGCTTATCAAGGGCACTGGAGTATTTTCCGGTCGAGAGCCGCGTTCATTTGTGGCTAGGGATGTTCAAGATAGCTATGCAAATCTCATACTACCTCTACATTATGCCTTTTCAAAATATATGCCGATTTCTAGTCATTTTTCGTGATCACCGCTAAAATTTAGCATGCAAATCGAAAATTATGAGGTTTTTTAAAAACGTTCCTGACTCACGCTATTCTGGGGGAAAAACGAGCATCCCTAGAAACATAATTTTTGAAGAAAATAAAAGTAGAAGAGTTGGGTCGAAGATCCCTGAAAAAAAATTGAGAATCGGTTCACAAACGGCTGAGAACGAGCTGTTCAAACTAAAAGTTCCCACTTTTTTCTGATCACGGTATTCCGCGTAAAGTTTTTTATCACGGTATTTGGAGTGTTAACAATATAGTAAGGTACCCCGGGGCAAGTGAGAATCCGGGGCAAGTGAGACCTACAGCTATAATTTATTTATTTTTTTATTTTTAAAGCAAACATTCTTCATAGAAAACATAGGTATAACGCCAACGGATACTTTGAATTCAAAAATTGTTATTCTTCTCACCATAAAGAGACCATATATGTTATTGTTGATCATATGTAATTTTCAATTCACTAAGTGAGATTAACGTACTCTATTACATTCGTCGTTCTAAAATAGAATAACAGATAAAGTAAAACTTTTACGATTTCAGGATGATATTTGGAGTGCTTGCAAATTATTTTAAGCGAATAAGCTGTAATTTATATTCATTTATTACCTTTAGTTAACTGCTCTCACTTGCCCCAGTGCATTTCAGCATCTGGGGCAAGTGAGACCTATGGGAGTAATCAAACACAATTGCATAGTATGATCTCGCTTTCTTCAGCTAAGTCGAAATTTACATAAAATTGAAGTAAAAATCGGCGCCCTAAATAATCAATCGTTAAAATATACTTAATTACTTCAATTCTGATGATGAAGCTATTTTTTTTAAATGGTAAAGTCTTGGGTAGAACATATTTTTTTTTCGAACCAATCAATTTTTCATATTTTCGTCTAAGCAAATTCTTTAATTTTTTCGTTCGCTGCATAATGAGTTTTTTTGAGTGTTAAAGAACCGGCCATAATGTATGATAAAATTGGAAAACGACTTATTCAAAGTTCACAATTTACAAATATTTATTTTATGATCGTTATATTAAGTAAGGGAAATCATAACAATTGTTAACTGTAAATCTTGAAAAATGTTTGGCGAGCTTCATCAACAACGTAATATGAAAAACAAGTTTGGAAATTTTTCGACATTTAACTTTTTGGCGCTTTTTGTTTAAAAAAAATCAATTTGTTTTGCACGAGCTGCTAGAGTTAAATCATTTTTTTTCTCAGTGATTCGTTATTACCTGTGTTACGTAATTTATGCACGATACCACAAAACTCTTCCAACATAAATCGCTAAACATAGTAGTTCGTGTAAGATATTTGTAATTTATGCTATCTTACATTTATGCAGCAACTTTATTAAGCCATTTGTATAAACATTCCGAATAGGTCCCACTTGCCCCGTGGTACTGAGTAAATGAAGATCTGCTCCACTTTTTATTATATGCAAAATATACAGAATGTAAAAAAATTCAAACAGTTCTAATGCCCGTTAATAAGAAGAAATATACCTACAATGTCCTTTAGAATCATTGGAATTTTAAATTTATTTATGTTTAAGATTTTTTGGCTTGACAAAACCAAACTAGCATTTTTTTAGGTCCCACTTGCCCCGGGGTACCTTATTGCTTGAAAATCCATCAAAACATAGGAACTTTTTAAATGTTGAAAAAAGTTATGATGGTTTCACATTTTTACCCATATAGAGGAAAATGAGCCAAATTTATAATATTTGCACAAAAATTACTAAACATGTTCTTCCTTTAATCCCAATAGGCTCTAATGTATCTTATTATAGATATCTTATGAACAGAATTAAAAAATCTTTGGATATCAAAAATAAAATTTAATGACATTGATCTAAAAAACTACATGTTTTTCGAAAAAGATCCAAGATTGTCAATCCATTATAACTTTTTTCAACGTTTAAAAAGTACTTATGTTTTGATGAATTTTCAAGCATTATCATATTGTTGATAATCACTCAAAATTTCATTCAATTCGATTCACTGGTCTCCGAGATATGAGAGTTCAAAAACTGATAGTCTTCAAAATAGTGTTTTACCAGAACGGTTATAATTTTGCGAAAGATTAACCAATCGAGCTCAAATTTGTACCACTGATGCACATTATATGATGTAGAATATGATGCTAAAGTGGAGGCCATATGTGTACATGCTTCCATTTAACCACGAGTACAGTGTACGCATATCGCCTCCACTTTAACATCCTATTCAACAGTATATGCGATCGCTTGATATCATAACTAATTTTGCTTTCTTAATGTTATCAATAACGCTTTAATATCAAAATTTGTTATTGAAACATTTCCCAAATTCACTGTTATTAAGTTGTTATTGACACTAACAAAACATGTTATTGAATTGATTTTCCAGGAACAAATTTTTGTTATGTGACTTGTTATTTTACCGCTTATGACATACAAGTTTATAACTCAATATGTTATGTTAATAACATGAAAATTGCTAATTCCATTATGCAGTTCTTTGTTAAAATAACGCATTTTGTTATGCAGTTATTATTCTCTTCTGCTCGGGTGTACATTCTCTATAGTAGAATAATAACTAAACTTGTTCAACAACAAAATATATTATTTAAATGTTATCTTGTGGATATATCCCAATAACTTGAACATAACAAAATTAGATTGCCCAACAAAACATGTTATTAAAAAAATATATTTTGATAAGTTAACAAAAACAAATTATGATATAAAAACAGATTATGTGATTCTTTTGTTACTAATTTGCTATTCTCCTCTGCTCGGGTATTTCCTCAGAAATTCTTCCACCGTTTCCTCCAAAGTATACCTCTAGAAATTTTTCCACGGATTTAGAAAATTTCCTGAATATTTACTAGCCATTTCTACAGATATTCAGTTGGAAATTTCTCATGAGATTTTTCGGATTTCTCAAGGAATATTTAAAAAAAACCTTCTGGTACTCTATTGAAGGATTTCTCCAAGAACTCTTCTTCTTGGAGTTCCACCAAGCGTTTTCCAGGAAGTTTATCTTGTTTTTCCCTCAGAAATTTCTTCAGATCCTCCTCTCCTCTTCTTGGCGTAACGTCCTCACTGGGACAAAGCCTGCTTCTCAGCTTAGTGTTCTATGAGCACTTCCACAGTTATTAACTGAGAGCTTCCTCTGCCAATGACCATTTTTGCATGTGTATATCGTGTGGCAGGCACGAAGATACTCTATGCCCAAGGAAGTCAAGGAAATTTCCTTTACGAAAAGATCCTGGACCGACCGGGAATCGAACCCGTCACCCTCAGCATGGTCCTGCTGAATACCCGTGCGTTTACCGCCTCGGCTATATGGGCCCTATAATCCTCCTGAAATTCCTTCAAAAATACCTTTAGGAATTTTTACAGGAATACGACTGGGGATTTTCTCAAAAATTACTTCATGCATTCTCTTAGTAGTTGCTCCATCGATTCCTTCTGAAATTTCGTCAGGGATTTCTTCGGAAATATCTCCAGGGACTCTTTCAGATTTTAAGGATTTTTTTGGGAATATCAGCAAAATTTGTTCCTTGGATTTTTCTTAGTAAAATTCTCCTAGAAATATTTTTAAAAAATCCTGCGAAAATTCCTCCTAAAGTTCGTCCAGCAAATCCTTGATAAAATTCCTTCTGCCGAAATGAACCCGCCCTGGGCTGAAAATCTCGTTAATAAAGATAATTAAAAAAAAAACCCTACAGGGATTCTTGCAGAAATACTTACAATGGATCTTTTTGAAATTGTTCCCGAGTGGAAGAGAACAACAATCGCATAACAAAATGTGTTATTTTGACAAATCAGTTATTTTAATGTTCTCTACATAACATAGTATGTTATAAAGCGGCAAAATAACAAATATCATAACAAAAAAATGTTCCTGGAAGACCAATTCAATAACATGTTTTGTTTGTTTCAATAACAACTTAATAACTTAATATTTAAAAGT
Source organism: Aedes albopictus (assembly GCF_035046485.1). NCBI lineage: Eukaryota > Metazoa > Arthropoda > Insecta > Diptera > Culicidae > Aedes > Aedes albopictus. The sequence goes on from NC_085138.1 coordinate 214,649,717, forward strand.
AATTGATAACAACCCAAGCACAACATTTTTTGGACCACCCTTTACAGAAAGTTATCCTGATTGCGAATAATAAAATATGAGTCTAACTGTTTTCAAGGAACTACTAACCCACCAAGTATTACAACATACTGAGATTTTCTACGAAATAAATTATGTAACTGGATACAAAAAATGATAAAAAACGGGACATTATTGTAGAAGTGTTCATATAATAATAAGCTTTCAAGAATAATATTTAGAATTATTAGAAAATATGCACGAAATGCAGTGAAAAACGCAAATTTCCAATGTTGTAGGGTATGTGTTCTATCATTAATCTCACGCTCCCATATTCATCCTATTCGGAAACAAGCGATTACGTCACCGATTGATTCCGTTCTTTTTGTTTTCATGGGTGCTCACTTCTAACAAAAAATACAAAAATAAGAAACAAAACAAACAGCGCTTCAATCCTTTGTTTTTCGTAGGATGAAAATGGGAGCCACATGCTCAAGAAGGGAACCAATACCCTAGTTACTATTCAAAAACTTGTTCTTGTTGTGATATTGTTTATCAAATATTTGTACACTCTCAATTACACAATAAAAACTTTGTTTGTTCCATAACAAAAATATTATTGAAATGTTGTTTGATGGGCCCTTATCAATAGCCGGATAATAACAAAATAAGGTTGTCCAACAAAGCATGTTATGAAAAAGTAATTACTTGATAAGTTAATAATTACAAAACAAGATATAAAAACAGGTTACGTTATTTTAAAGTTTTTAATTTGCTATTCTCTGCTCGGGTTCCAGCGATTCCATCAGAAATATCTCCTGTGATTCCTTCAGAGATTCCTCCAGAGATTCTTATTAGCAGTTTATTCAGAAATTGCACAAAAATACTGAAATAATCGTTGGGGGAATACCTGAAGGAATTCCCTGTTATATCTTTAAAAAAATCCCTAAAAAAATCATAAGAAACTTCTGGAAGAATTCTGGAAATAATTCCAAGGAAACACATGGAGTTAATGAAGAAATTTCTGAAGATATTTCTTAAGGAATTTCTGAAGGAGTTTCCTCCAAAAAAGACACTTTTAATGGATTTCTGAAGAAATTTCTGAAGTAATTCCTGAAAGAACTTGTGGAGACACCTCAGGAGAAACGCTTCGAAGAATTTCTTGTACAATTTCTATAGATATGAGTGAAAACCCTGCTGAAATTTTTGAAAACAAACGCCCTGACAGTTCTCGAGTCTATCGTTGCCCAAAACGCAGGTATTCCACAGCTTACTGCCAGCATTTGCTGCCAGCTGCTATAGAAATTTTATAGCATGTATCTTTTCCGTTACACGAAATAATTCACACAACGTAGGGTAGATAAGCGATGTAATTGAATAAAGTAAAGTTAGTCAAATCCAAATCGTCGAAGAATGAAGTTTCAAGTTTTATGGTGCAAAGTCAAGTTTTTTGGTGAATCCCGTGATACCGAGTGACCCCAGTGGTGATAGTGTCCACCCAATCCATTCTGTGACCCCGAAATCCGCCGGAAGCACGATCCTGCCCTATCCTCTTGGTGCCGTGACCAGGATCTGGCTTCTTCCCAGAATACCCGCCATCGCAGTTCGGACTCAGACGCTATCTACCGCCATCGTTCCGCACCATTGTGTGCCCCATTGTGTTCCAACGCCTTCGAGAAGCTTCTTCGGAGTTCCCGCTTGAATTTTAATACAAGGCCTAATTCCGTTAGGCACTCGGTACGTATTATTCCGAAGTGCGCAGAAGTTTATCGTGGGTGCCTTGAGATTTTTCTCTTTTTTCTTCCGAAATTCGTAACCGTTCCGGAGTTCGACGAAGCTTCTAGAAGTGTGACCACCCGGTCACCTATCAGCTAGTGCGAGAGTGACGACGCCATAGCCATCCGTTACATTTAATTGCCCAATAAAGGGACCGTTGCAGATTTTGAACACAATACAAGGCTTAATCCTAGCCTTGGACAGGTTAGTAGCGCTCCAACCTATCTACTCCATTTGTCCGGCGCTACCGGGACTTTCTCTGTGTCACCCGATGTAGTGCCACCTGCGATACCCCGCTTCCGCAATGGCGGACGAACGTTTGAGACAGCAGCTCATCAACCGGCGGACGACGTTCATCGCTGCGCTAGGAAGAGCCGAACAATTCGTCGAGAAATACGTGGCGGAACGGGACAGTGGCTAGGTGAAACTACCTCTCGAGAGCCTCGATACCGTGTGGATGGGATTGGAGGATGTGCAGACCCATCTCGAGGACATGGAACTGACCAACCAAAGTTTGGCGCAAAATCTCGCTTTCCGTTCCCACAACGAAACCCGCTATTTCCAAATTAAGGCTTCTTTTCAATCCTACCTCCCCACTGTACCACCTTCGACAAACGCAATTCTCCAATCTCCTCCCTCTGGCCTGTCTGGTATCAAACTACCAACCATTTCCCTACCGGAGTTCGACGGAGACTACAACAACTGGTTACCCGAGCAAAGGCGGATAACAAAATGATATCACTTTGATGACAAACTATGTTATCAGTGTTATTATTTTGTTATCATCTTCTCCAATTGATGATATCCAAATGATAACAAATTTAGTTATGTAAAATTTTAGTCTATCGCGATAACATAAACATTCTAAATGATAACAAAATATGTTATCAGCTTCCAAACGCATATGTCAAAGTTTTCCAAAGAGTCTGATGAACCTTGAATCTAAAAGCAGATTTCGCTTTCCACCTTCAATGCGACTGCAGTACGGAAACGTAGCCTTCAATTACTTTCACTCTCACTGAGTCCCGTTGGTATAGGGGCTATCGGCTGCGACCGGCAATCACTTGATCAGGGTTCGAGACCCACCTGGGCGCAATAGTTGAAAACATTGGTTGTAAATTATAAGAAACTTTTTCCAATGAATTAACTACATCGGCTGTTTTCCTACTCTCCGCATCGACCAATGTGGCGCAAGCTTCTATGCGCGAAAACCCGCTAAAAGTAAATTGCAAAAATATTGTATGGCGAATAGCATCTAAAGGCACATTTCTCGAAGGGGAATACATTAATCGAAAAAATATTTGGTAGTGGTTGTGCACAATGGCAACCACTATTATGCCGTTGTAGGAAGAGCTTTCTATTTCAAGTAATTCAAGTTTAGATGCTATTCGCCATACAAAATTAAATCGATTTACTCCTGCTGATCAACTGTGGCTGCGCGTCAAGCGGGTAGTCCATTGCTGATGATGTCGGTAAAGTAGGTTTTTACTATTTTGGTCGATAAAATAGCTCTGAATGATAACTATTTGATAACAAAAGCAGTTATCAATCAGCTGTATTTTTTCATGTTGATAACTAAATGTAATCTAGAACAAAATATTGTATAACACAATTAGTTATCAACTTGAACTCAATGATAACTTAACTTCTTTTAATGTTGGTATTCGCGAAGTAAATTTAAGTTATCATTTTTGTTATGTTGGCTCTTAATTCAGCCTAAATGATAACAAACTGAATTATCAAACGAATGATAACCAGGTAACAGAACTTGTTATCATTTTGTTACCCGCCTTTGCTCGGGCACCGGTTCATTTGAAAGTTTGTCCGACTAAACTGACGACTCTTACCTCAAGGGCTTTCTCGAACGGTCTCTGGCCGAAATAAAACCCATAAACGTACCAAATCTATTATACAGAACTTACAAACTGAAACTATAACAGAAAATTTACGCAAAAAGAAACAAAGCAGAATAAATAACAAGAAAATGAAAGAAAGTATTTGAAGTGAGTTTATTGTATAATCGTCAAAAGAAAACAAACTAATTCAAATTAAAACATCAGAACAAAACAAACCATTGAATTCATTAACGTGTATATTATCTTTCACCATTGAGCGTCAAATTTGTGTTGTGTGTGTGTGTGTGTGTGTGTGTGTGTGTGTGTGTGTGTGTGTGTGTGTGTGTGTGTGTGTGTGTGTGTGTGTGTGTGTGTGTGTGTGTGTGTGTTTTTTTTTTCCTCCCAACCTCCCCAGCAGAGAAAACCGATTGGAAAAACTCTGCTACACCTTGATGCCTCGATCCCCCTGGTACCACTGATATGCGACTGCTTCAGGGGGGGCAATGCGCTCATGCGCTCTTCTGCTACTGTGCTCATGCACTTTTTGTCGCTCCTAATCTGTACTCATACACGTCTCGTATTTTGCTTACTCCGGTTGGTGTTGGCTCGCCATTAAGCGGACAACATGCTTAGTTTCAAATTTGTTATTCTACACGTTCTAATGTTAGTACCTAACATATCGCCATTCAGCGACACATAGGTACAACATACACACAATTTGTTATTCTAATACCACGCAAGGCATTCGGATCCTACTAACTTGCTCCGAACGGTGTCCTCCCCGTGCCGCCGTTGTGCCATTTAGCACTCCAGCTTTTCGCGCACGACTCGTGTAGTCCCCGACGGTGGATCTACCCTACGCCGACAAAGAGTTCCCCGGCAGTGGAACATCTTCCGAAACCGTTTCTTCCCAGACAGGTGCCGAGGTCTCTCCTGCGATTCCGGTTGGAGACTGGCTTCCGGTTCACAGGCGCCCCGACGACCAAATTCCGGTGCTTCTTCGCGATAGACTCGGTCTAGTCCCCGGCGGTGGACCTAGCCTACTCCGACGGAGAAAAACCCCGACGGTGGAAGTTCTCCCGATACCGATGCTTCTATCCCGACCAGTAAGGTGCCGAAGTCGGTCCGGTGATTCCGGTTGGTGGTGGACTTCCGGTTCACCGGCGCTCCGACGACCAAAAGCCGGTGCCACGTTACGGACGACTCAGTCATGTCCCCGGCGGTGGATCATGCCTACCCGGATCGCGTTCCGCCGCTCTCTTGTCTTCGCGCCACTTCCTCTGCAGCGCGGACAGCATCCTCGTTACTGCTCTGTCGACAGCGTTCCACGTGTTTTCATCGCGACACATCTTCTTCTTCTTCTTTATGGCTCTACGTCCGCACTGGGACTTGGCCTGCCTCTCTTCAACTTAGTGTTCTTTGAGCACTTCCACAGTTATTAATTGAAGGGCTTCCTTTGCCTGCCATTGCATGAATTTGTATATTGTGAGGCAAGTACAATGATACACTATGCCCAGGGAGTCGAGAAAATTTTCCCGACCGGAACGGGAATCGAACCCGCCGTCTCCGGATTGGCGATCCATAGCCTTAACCACTAGGCTAACTGGAGACCCCGACACATCTCTTCGACAATGTTCTCGACTGTCACTCCGCGCAGTAAGACGCGAATTTCTTCGAACCTGGGGCATTCGAAAACGACATGTTCCGGTGTCTCCTCCACGTTAACACACTCCGGGCAAAAGGGCGAAAGAGCGTGCCCAAACCGGTGCAGGTACTTCCTGAAGCAGCCATGCCCGGACAGGAACTGCGTCAGATGGAAGTTCACCTCCCCATGCTTCCTATTCACCCACGCTGACACGCTAGGGATAACCGGTGAGTCCACCTGCCATTCGCCGAATTGTCCCACTCTTGCTGCCATTTAGCCAACGAGTTCGCTCTGACTATATCTCTTACGCTCCTGGTACTTCTGCGTTGGTAGCATTCCACGTCTTCGGCGATGGTGATGCAAATGGGCATCATTCCCGCGATAACACATACTGCCTCCGTCGAAATGGTTCTGTACGCGCTGGCGACCCGAGTGGCCATGAGTCGGAATGCGCTGTCTAGCGCTCTTCTATTCCGCTTCGTACTCAGTGCTTCAGCCCATGCTGGGGCACCATACCTGAGTATTGAGCCTGCTACGCTCCCCAGAAGACGCCTCTTACTACTTCGTGGTCCTCCGACGTTCGGCATTATCGTCGCTATAGCATTGACAGCCTTCGCCGCCTTTCCGCAGGCGTAGTCGACGTGCTCCTTGAAGTTAAGTCGATCATCGACCATCACTCCTAGATGCTTCAAAGCTCGTTTCGATGTGATTACGTGCTCTCCGACTACGATCTCCATCGTTTGGGCTGCTTTACAGTTGCTGACCAGAAGCACCTCCGTTTTGTGATGGGCAATCTGTAGCTTGACCCCAGTCATCCATCTTTCAACAGTGGACATTGATTCCGTCGCCAGCATTTCAACTTCTTCAAGAGTCTCTCCCATTACCGTCAACACGACGTCGTCTGCGAAGCCCACAATGACGACTCCTTTGGGAAGTTTTAACGACAGTACGCCGTTGTACATGGCATTCCAGAGCGTTGGGCCTAGTATGGACCCTTGTGGAACACCTGCCGTTACTTCTATAGACCTCTGCCCTTCGTTGGTCTCGTACACCAGTACCCTGTTCTGGAAGTAGCTCCGTAAAATCTGGCACAGATAATCGGGAACCCGCATACTGTGTAGCGCTACGGCGATAGCCTCCCAGCTGGCACTGTTAAACGCATTTTTGACGTCTATCGTTACCACAGCGCAGAATCGGTCACCTCTCCGTTTTTTCTTGGACGCCTTCTGGGCATTCTCGATGACTACCCGAATCGCATCCACCGTCGATTTTCCCTTACGGAATCCGAATTGCATCGCTGACAGTCCCCTCTCACTTTCGGCGTATTCTGTCAACCTGTTAAGGATGACCTTCTCTAACAGTTTTCCTAGGGTATCCAGAAGGCAGATCGGTCTATACGATCCTGGGTCCCCCGGCGGCTTTCCTGGTTTCGGTAGAAGCACCAACTTTTGAACCTTCCAACCGTCTGGGAAGTAGCCTTCATCCAGGCATTTTTGGAGCACCATCCTGATCATGTCCGGAAACGCCAATATCGCCGTTTTAACTGCTACGTTCGGGATCCCATCCGGACCGGGAACTTTCCCGATCTTGAGCCCCTTCGCAATTACCAGCAACTCTGCATTGGATATCCGAGCACCTTCGTTGGGTTCTTCTGCATTCTCTGCGTATGGTGTGGGCGGCCAAAACGTTGGGCCATGGTGCGGAAAAAGACCTTCCACGATCCTCCTTAGTTTGTCCGGGCACATTTCCACGGTTACTGCTGGACCTTTGAGCTTCGATACCACGATTCGGTACGCGTTGCCCCAGGGGTTGGGTCGGCTTCTCGACACAACTCTTTGTAGCAGTTCGACTTACTCAGCCTTATCTCGCGTTTAAGAGCGGCTCGAGCTCCCCGAAAAACGGTTCGCCTTGCTTCTCTCTCAGCTTCATTTCTGGCCCTCTGGAAACGTCTCCTAGCACGGAGGCAAGCAGCACGGAGGGTACTGATCGTCGCGTTCCACCAATACGCTGGCCGTCTTCTATTTCTGGGCTCTATCTTCCTCGGCATTGCTATGTCGCATGCCCTAACAATCGCTTCCGTTAGTTCACCTGCATCAAGGGTTGCACCGCCGTATGGCCGCAGCGCCTCGACAAAGACTTCTTTGTCGAAGTCTTTTGTCTTCCACCTTCGTTCGCATGTTCGCGTTCTCCTCGTCGAAGTAGAGGCTCGCCAGCCAATGCTGTAGAGGATCGCCTGGTGATCACTGTTGGAATATTCCTCGCTGACTCTCCAGTTCATGTCTTCCGTAAGCGACGGACTACAAAACGTAACATCGATGATGGATTCACGGCCGTCTCTGCGGAATGTGCTGGCCATACCATCGTTGCAAAGCCTCACATCCAGCTTCGCCAGGGCTTCCAGTAGGCTGTACCCCCTAGCATTGGTGAGCCTACTACCCCATTCCACGGCCCAGGCGTTGAAATCTCCTCCGATGACTACCGGCTTCCGCCCGACCAGCGTGTCCGTGAGTGCATCCAACATCCTGTTGTACTCTTCATCTGACCACCTTGGAGGTGCATAGCAACTGCAAACGAAGACTTAATTAATTTTGGCAACCACAAAGCCTTCGTATGAACACTCGATCACTTCTTGAATGGGGAATCTACCCATCACCTGCATGGCCGCTATCTGGGATCTGTCCGTCACCCAATTGCCGTTCTCAGGGGGCACCCGATACGGCTCTGCGATGATTGCAACATCGCACTTAGTCTCTGTTGTCGACTGCCACAACAGTTGCTGTGCGACGTTGCAGTGATTGAGGTTGATTTGGGTTATCTCAATCATTGTTGACCTGCCATCGCCTTTTTATAGGCCGGGCACTTAAAGCCTCCCGTCTTATGGTCGTTTCCGTCCTCCGGCTTACACAGCATGCACTTGGGTTGGCTCGTGCAGTCCCGAGCAACGTGGCCGTTTCCACCGCAACTCCAGCATCGTCCGGATCTGTCGGGGCCCTTGCAATTTCTCGCCTGATGACCAAACTCCATGCATTTAAAGCATCGCTCCATTTGTTTGGTGGCTCGAGGAGCCAGTCGCAACGAGCACTCCGCCCATCGAATTTTCACCTTGCCAGTTGCTACCAGCTTATTGGCAATATCCACAGGCAATCGGATTGCCGCCGTCTGAGTGCCTCCATAAAACTTCCTTATCCGAATCACCATCGGTCCTTCGACGTTGCACTGCTCCTTCAATGCGCGTTTCAGATCATCTTCTGTCGTGGTCTCGTCCAGATCCTTGACTTCAACCACCGCCTCCTGAGATAAGGCTCTCACATTGGCCTCGTTCTCCAGGGATTTGGCAACGAGCTCCCTGTGTGTGTGTGTGTGTGTGTGTGTGTGTGTGTGTGTGTGTGTGTGTGTGTGTGTGTGTGTGTGTGTGTGTGTGTGTGTGTGTGTGTGTGTGTGTGTGTGTGTGTGTGTGTGTGTGTTTTTTTTTTACTTGGTGGTAAAGCCTTTCTGCCTTCCCGACACGCGTTCGATAAGCATGACCAGTGCTACCGATTTCGTCCATCGCGTGCCAGTTCGTGAGGGACTCAGAACAGAGAAGAGAACTCTGAACCCTACGCCTCTAACCTCCACCAAGGTCTACAGTGCCTGCTTCCCCCGGATTCCACTAGAAGCGACTACTTCGGGGGGGCTGTGCTCATGCACTTCACTTGTTATCAGGCATAGCTAGTCACGCTAGATCGCTGACTTTATCTCCGACATAACTGCTGCGCTCTCATGAGCTTTATCTTAATCACATAGCTTTAACTGCTGCGCTCTCGTGAGCTTTGACATACTGCTGCTGCTCTCCAAGTTGACCAGTGGAATGCCGAGGTCAGTTCGGCAATGCCAATTGGAGGGTGGCTATTCTACTTCGGGTGGCTTTCTCGCTGCGTTCGTTGACCTTTTCCTGGGCGAACCGGTTGAGTGCCGGCGATTCCGGTTGGAGGGTGACTTCCGGTTCGCTGGCGCCCCGACGACTCGAACCCGGTTGATTCGACGTAGTTTCTTGCGACTCAGCGTAGTCCCCGGCGGTGGAGCTAGCTTACTCCGACGGAGAGTTCTCCGGCGGTAGAATATCTCCCAAAACCGTTGTTCGCGTTGCGTATTCCTTCGATGTTGATTGGCAGGGTGTCGAAGTCGGTCCGGCGATTCCGGTTGGAGGATGGCTTCCGGTACGCTGGCGCTCCGACGACCCGAACCAGTGGTTTTCCACGGGCGCTGATTACTCAGATAGTCCCCGGCGGTGAATTTATCCTACTCCGACGAAGAGTTCCCCGGCGATGGAAGATCTTCCGAACCGATACTTCCCAGATCGGTGCCGAGGTCGGTCCTGCGATTCCGGTTGGAGGGTGACTTCCGGTTCACAGGTGCCCCGACGACCATTCACTGGTGCTTCTCGCGACATACTCGTCCTAGTCCCCGGCGGTGGAGCTAGCCTACTCCGACGGAGAGTTCCCCGGCGATGGAAGTTCTCCCGAACACGGTGGTTTGATCCCGACCAGTCAGGTGCCGAGGTCGGTTCGATGATTCCGGTTGGAGGGTGGCTTCCGGTTCACCGGCACCCCGACGACCGAAGACCAGAGCGTTACGACTACTCGGACTAGTCCCCGACGGTGGATCTAGCCTACTCCGATCGCGATCCGATGCCCTTTGGTCTTCACGCCATTTCCGCTGCAGTGACGACAGGATCTGTCCCACAGCCCTGTTCACCGCATTCCAGGTGCTTTCTTCCCGACACATTCGTTCTACAATGTTGTCGGGGCTAAGGCTTGTGGTACTCTCCGCTAACATCCCGTCTCGTGCTGCCCTGAATCTGGGACAGTGGAAAAGCACGTGCTCTGGTGTCTCCTCATTACTCGGGCATGCTGGGCAAAGTGGGGACTCTGCGTGCCCGAATCGATGCAGGTACTTCCGGAAACATCCGTGGCCTGACAAGAACTGTGTCAGGTGAAAGTTGACCTCCCCGTGTTTCCTATCCAACCAGGTTGAAACGTTCGGAATGAGCCGATGGGTCCATCTACCGTTTCCAGCGTTATCCCACTGCTGTTGCCACTTTCTTACGGTGTCAGCTCGGGCTCTTCTTCGGACTCCTGATATGCCTCTATCTCTATAGCACTCGTTTTCTTCCTCGAGTAGAAGATCTATGGGAATAGTTCCGGCTATCACGTAGACTGCTTCTGACGAAATTGTACGGTACGCACTGCATACTCGCATGGCCATCAACCTGAACGTACTGTTCAGCCGAGATCTGTTCCTCCTTGTCTGTAGTGCCGTCACCCACACAGGCGCTGCGTATCGGAGCACCGATGTGGACACACTTGCCAGTAGTCGCTTCTTGCTACTGCTGATCGCTGAGTTGTTGGGCATGATCCGAGATAGTGCCGAAATCACCTTTGCAGCCCTTTCACACGCGTAGTCGACGTGACTATTAAAGTTTAGCCTATCGTCTAACATAACTCCCAGGTGTCTCACATTCCGCTTCGATTCGATGATGCACTCTCCGACCGAAATTCTCGCCTGTTGTACCGCCTTTCGGTTGCTTATCAAAACCATCTCGGTCTTGTGATGAGCTAGGGCCAGCTTTTTCCCCCGCATCCAGTTTTCGACAACATCTATCGCCTCCGTGGCGAGCACTTCTACTTCCTCCAATGATTCACCGATCACTAAGAGCGCCACGTCGTCCGCGAAACCGATAATCTTCACGCCCCTGGGGAGGCGCAGCTTCAGTACTTCGTCATACATAGCATTCCAGAGGGTCGGACCGAGAATGGATCCCTGGGGAACTCCCTCTGTTATGGTTTTACTTCTTCTCCCGTTGTCAGTATCGTAGATCAATGTCCGATTCTGAAAATAGCTGCTCATAATGCTACAGAGGTACTCGGGAACTCTCAGTTTGTGCAGCGCATCGGCGATTGCAACCCAACTAGCACTGTTGAACGCATTTTTCACGTCCAGCGTGATCACTCCGCAGTAGCGGTTACCTCTTCTCTTTTGATTTTGCGCCGTCTGCATTGCTTCCACGACCGTTCGGATGGCATCAACAGTGGATCTACCCCTCCGGAAGCCAAACTGCATATCGGACAGGCCGTGCTCTCCTTCCGTGTATTTTGTGAGCCTGTTGAGGATCACTCTTTCCAGCACTTTGCCGACAGTATCCAACAGGCAGATTGGCCTGTATGCTGAAGGATCTCCAGGAGGCTTCCCTGGTTTCGGCAGTAGCACAAGATTTTGGCGCTTCCATATGTCAGGGAAGTTGCCATCATTGATACACCTTTGAAACGTAATCCTAAATAGTTCCGGGTTCGTTAGGATTGCTGTTCGCACCGCTACGTTCGGGATACCGTCTGGTCCCGGAGCCTTCTTTGTTTTAAGAGCTTTTGCTATTGTTATCAGCTCCTCGTTGGTTATTCGAGCTTCCGCTTCCTGATCCTCCTGAGCACCGTACGGTGTGGGTGGCCAACCCGTCAGTTCGTGCTGCGGAAATAGCGCGTCTACGATGGCTTTCATCTTCTCCGGACACCTTTCCGGTGGTATAGCTGGTCCCCTTATTTTCGCCATGGCTACTCTGTAGGCGTCTCCCCACGGATTAGAAATGGCGTTCCGACAAAGCTATTCTAGACATGCCTTTTTTCTGAGCTTGATTTCTCTGTTAAGTGCAGCTCTAGCTGCCGTATAAGCTGGCCTGCGAACTGCTCTTTCAGCGTCGTTGCGGGCTCTCTGCATTCTCCTCCGAGCTCGGTGACAGTTCGCTCGTAGGTCGGCGATCTTCGAGTTCCACCAATAAGCTGGGGGCCGAATGTGTCTTGGCTTGCCCTCTCTCGGCATGGTTGCATCGCACGCGCGTGATAGTAGCGCAATCAGCTCGTCCACGCTGGGGTTAACTACAGCTTCCAGCCGCAGCTCTTCCGCGAACACGTCTTTGTTAAAATTCGCGATTTTCCAACTCCGCTAATTTACCTGCGCTCCGCCTGATACCACCTGTGGATCGCGCCCAATGCGATATCGGATTGCTTGATGGTCGCTGTGGGTATATCCCTCGTGCACTCTCCAATTTCTGATCAGTCCAGGGCTGCAGAAAGTAACGTCTATTATGGATTCTCGACCTTCCCTACGGTAGGTGCTGATAGTACCTTCGTTGGCAAGATCGACGTTCAACTTGGCAAGCGCCTCTAGGAGGTTGCTCCCTCTTGGACTTGTAAGGCGGCTGCCCCATTCGATCGCCCAAGCATTGAAGTCACCGGCTATAACAGCAGGTCTACGATCCGTTAGCTCTTCAGTTAGCTTGTCCAGCATCTGGTTAAACTGATCTATTGTCCATCTTGGAGGTGCATAGCAGCTGCAGATGAAAACGCCATTAATTTTGGCGATCACGAAGCCTTCATCTGCGGTATACACCACTTCTTGCAAGGGGTATTTTCCCACTGTCCATATCGCTGTTGTTTAAGCTCTGTCTGACGTCCAGTTCCCATTTCCTGGTGGAATACGGTAGGGCTCAGAGATAATAGCGACATCGCACTTGTGTTCCGTAACTGATTGGCACAACAACTGTTGGGCTGTATCACAGTGGTTGAGGTTTACTTGTACTATCTCCACTGGGGTTTCGTTGTACTCGCTCGTTTGAAGGCCGCGCATTTCGTGCCTCCTGTAGCGTGGTTGCTGCTATCCTTCGTGTTTGCGCAAATCAGGCATTTCGGAGGCTTGCTGCAGCCCTGCGCTTTGTGGCCTTCTTCTCCACACCTTCTGCATAGATTACTTCTATCCGGCCCTTTACAGTACCGTGCGATGTGCCCGAACTCTTGACACCTGAAGCACACTTCAGGTTCAGAGACACTCAGTGGGCACTCGGACCAGCCTACTCTCACGATTCCTATCCTCAGCACCTTGTTGGCAGCATCAATCGGTAGTTTAATCGCTGCCACCTTGGTACCGGAAGGTCCATTTCGTATGAGGATGGACATCCGGACTTCTCCCAGCTCACATTGCTCTTTCAAAGCAAGCCTTATATCTTCCTCCGACGTGATCTCATCCAGGTCTTTACACGTAATAGTCGCCTCTGGACACAAGGCTATCACTTCCACCATGTTGCCCAAAGCTTTCTCGGTTAGCTCTTTGTAAGAAACGCTGCTAGCTTTTGGTTCCTTTTTCAACAAGAGGATCATCTCTCCGTTGCGGGTACGCTTGATCTTCTTCACGTCTGCTCCTAGCTCGTTGAGGTTCGGATTTGTCCTCATGGCACGTAAGACCTCCACGTACGAGTCGCCGCTTGCTTTAACGATAAGAGCCTCGCCCTTATTCTTCCTCCTGACCAATTTAGGTTTTTCGGGTCTGGTTTTCTTCTTCGCTTTTCCCTTCTTTCTACCGACGACCTGCCAAGAACTATGGCTGTTTACCTCGTCAGTTGCTTCGAGAGTCGGCTGGACTTCAGTGACACTAGCTTCCTTGTGCTTCTTGGAGCCACCTGGCCTAGCATCTCCAGGCGATGCCCTTTGCCTCTTCGGTGTGAAGTAAGGCGTGGTCTGCATCCTTGGGGGAATACTTCTCGCTACGTTCACTTCATTCGCAACCGTGTTGACTTCTGCCCTTCGCGCTTCCGCCGCGCGACTTGCTTCAATGGCAGTCTTGGCCACTGACAACTCCTTCTCCGCTGCTTCTGCTCTCTGAACTACGTGCTTCCACTCTTTTACAGCCGATCCAAGAGCGCCTTGGATCTTGATCACCAACGCCTTGATGTCTTTGTGGACGTTGCTTCTCTTGTCGACATACTCGTGAAGCTCGTCCACTAGCTTCTTGGCTGCCTCCACCCTCGGTTGATTTGGTGGTTTTGTCCACACACTGAACTGCAGTTGTTGCTGCTGCTGTTGCTGCTGCTGCTGTTGCTGCTGCTGCTGTTGCTGCTGCTGCTGCTGCTGCCGATGTAGCTGCTGCTGTTGCTCCTGCTCTTGTTCGAGCTGCGTTTGCACCTGTTGGGTTTGCGGCGGTGGTGTCCGCGTTAAACCCCTTCTGACAAACGGATTTGCCGCTCCTACTTCGCTTTGACTTTTATCTTCTTCCATTCTTCAGGGTCCCCCCTCCGAGCCGCTATCTCCATCCGCCGTACGTAGTCGCCTTCGTGATCCCATGGTTATCTATACCTGCAAGCGTCTATGCCTGCAGGCAGTGAGGCCATGCTAGGGTTGACACGGACCCTTATGGGGGCCGGGTTCAGTGCCAGATCAGCATAGACCGGGAATAGTTCATCCGAACCTACGTACCCATCAGAATTGATGGACAGATTTCGAACGTATCCGGAGGCCTGCCAAGGTTTTACCGGGACGGAGGTAGTCGCGCCATGAGCCCACTCGCCGTTTCAAGTCGGTATCACCCTTCCTTACTCAGGGAGCAGAATGACACGCCTGTCAGCCCAACATCGCCATCCTATCCATGATTCGTAACATGTCCGTTGTAATACGCCTTCACCAGTATACCATAATCAGGATGTTACTGGCATCGATCCTGATGTGCCGGTTGGCACTCCAATTGTTGGGCTAAGGCACTTTGAAAGCGGTACCAGGTCGCTTGTACGGAGTTGCTTACGGATGTGTGGCTTTTTATGGAGATCCAACAGAGCCCACTGTTGAACCCCCACCACATCCTAGGCATCCTCTGCTTGAGCTAACTGGGAGGAGCTCGGTCACTTCTCGAGAGAAGTGCCAAAGGTGGTAATCCATACGGATGTATGAAGTTTTTTCGCTTAAGAAATAATTCCTAAGCTCCCACCCGACTCGCAGAGGGGAGGTTCGTCAAGCCCCTGGACTCCTGTCCCTGCTGCCAAAGTGTGTGTGTGTGTGTGTGTGTGTGTGTGTGTGTGTGTGTGTGTGTGTGTGTGTGTGTGTGTGTGTGTGTGTGTGTGTGTGTGTGTGTGTGTGTGTGTGTGTGTGTGTGTGTGTGTGTGTGTGTGTGTGTGTGTGTGTGTGTGTGTGTGTGTGTGTGTGTGTGTGTGTGTGTGTGTGTGTGTGTGTGTGTGTGTGTGTGTGTGTGTGTGTGTGTGTGTGTGTGTGTGTGTGTGTGTGTGTGTGTGTGTGTGTGTGTGTGTGTGTGTGTGTGTGTGTGTGTGTGTATTCATGGCCATGAGTGACATACCTGCGCAGGCTTTGTTCGTCGACGGTGGTTTCTCCTGGCCAATCGTCGACGTTAGCTCGCTGTCCTAAATATTCGCCGGACTATCGGTGCGGAGGGGCGTCGGCAGTCCGGTACTCTGCCCGATCGTGCGTCACCGCATGCAGGAAGGCCGGAAATAATTCCCCTGTACTCCGTTTAACTGCCAGTAACTGGCGGGCGAGGACGAGCGTTGTGGCAGTAAAAATGGCTTAAAGCCCAAAATAAAAAGCGTCTCTTGGACGCTGAGGTCCAAGGACGAAACACAGAGTTAAAACAATATACACTAAAACGAATTCAAATTCACAATAACCTTTTATACAATAAACTTACGCACAGGGAACAGAGTGTCTGCCCCTGGCAACAAAATCCAAAACATAGTTCACTAAATATCTAAAACCAAAGACAATTAACATTAAAAATTCACTTCAAGCAACAATAAACACTACACACCTATAAAACAGAACAAACTGGGCAGAAGGTCGCCGAAGCTCACTTCTGTTCTCCAGCCTACTCAACTATAAAGTGATGGAGTCAAGTCTAATTCTCTTGTCAAGTAAATTTCCCGCTATTGAAGCAGTTGTCTATTCAAACTACCAACTATTACTTACAAGTGCGCCAAATTCGATCGCACATGGCCGTTAAACTATTAAGCGCCATCGAAAAAAGTCCTATAAGATACGTTACATGAATCGTCATTAGCTTAGTCTAGACACAAACCTTACATGAAACGGATAATCTCTTCTAATGGAAACGGTTCAAACTGAAAGTCAAATTCAACGAATCTAATTCAACTGAGATTTTACTTAAAAAAGATAAAAACGTCAAAAGCTACAAATTAACTAAAATAGTAATAAATTAAAGAAACAAACTTTGAATTATAAATCTAAAATATATATAAAAAAATAGATTTATCCAAATTTATCCAATTGAATTCAAACTTTATTTTACTTAAAAAGATAAAAAACGTCAAAACGTTACAACCGTCACACTTGAGTGGCTTCGATCGCTTCCATACACTTTGAGCACCTTCATCGCGAATAGGGTTTCTGAAATCCAAACCACAACACAGGGACCCTATTGGCACCATATCGCAGGGAGAGAGAATCCAGCGGACCTAGTCAGCAGAGGAATGACCGTCGAAAAATTCCTGTCCAGCAACTTGTGGCACCATGGGCCAGCCTGGCTAACAGCACCTGAATCGTAGTGGCCAATTAGTACCCAGCAGCAGAAAACACCCGACGAAATCCTGGAGCGACGGAGAATTGTGGCGGCTGTCCAAAATAAGCCCGAAGTGAATGTCATGTTTGACACATCGGTGTGCTATAATCGTTCGACACGAGTGACAGCATACTGTCTGCGCTTCATCCAAGCTTGTCGTAGTGATCGTCATCGAACTACATCGTCACCGTGTCCCGAGTTTGATGTGATAACAAATGCAATCACCGTTGAGGAAATGTTGGCAGCCCGTATGAAACTAATCAAGCTAGCCCAAGCAGACGTCTTTGCAGAGGAGATTAGGTACTTGGGGAAGGGAAAAGCGGTTTCCAAACATTCGAGCCTACGTCTTCTGAGCCCTTTCATCGACGATTCGGGAATATTGAGAGTTGGGGGTAGATTGCAAGTCACAAACAAGCAAGCTTGCTGAATTGTTGCTTAATAATGGTAACGATAGCTGAACTAAAATTATGCTCTACACATTACTGTTTAAATGATTTTTCAATTGAGAAAGTAGTCAATGTTCGACTTTCCTCATCGGTATCAACAATGATAAATTAAAACACTTTTTAAACGTTTAACAAGAAATTTATTCGACAAGCATTGATTCCTTAACAAAGGAGTTTAACAAAACATTTGTCTGCATCTTATTAAGCTGATGTATCGATAAGCATATGCTCCTGAACAATGTGCTTTTCACTTTGTCAAACAAATGCCTTCAGCCCGTCATAGTTTAACTAGGAACTTTGTTCGGATTATGGGATAAATCATGGCTAAAACTGTTTAGACAACCAAGTTATTAAAGAACCAATATTTGAAACGAATCACATAAAATAAAACAGAATAGAATTATGTAGTTTAACATTAAGTGCCAAAAGACGTAATCAACGTAAAAATGAGGTATGTAACAAGATATCTTGTACCTTGATTATTATATTTTTTATCTTCCGCAGCAGTTCGATTGCAGGAGACACTTGGATCGATGCATTTGACATTTCAGTGCTGTCGTGTTTACTGAATATTGTTCCCACAGTCACCTAGATAACCAAACAGCATTCAGAAATCGACACATTTCAAGTATCCCTAAACATCCATATGCACTATTTATTGAACATAACATCAAGATTCCATGACAAAAGCATAAATAAAAAAAATGCTTAACGGATTTTCGACTGAGCATGAGAAGATTACCTGTACAGATGCTCTGAATGCACCATGTCCAAGACCATACCGCACCACATATTGTCATACATTTTCAAAGATCGATGTTTAATAATAAAAATATAAACATATTCATATCGCAATTAGTACGTCTGGAAACAATATCTTCAAAAATGACCAACACTTTTTGGCCGCAATCGATACAAGTTTTCTCACCGTGCGATAAAAATACTGACAGCGAAATCAGAATGGAAAACACGTGTTTTGGGCTGAACAGTTGTTGAAGTATAACGATTCAGTTGATTACCACGTTAATTCACCACTGCTGAACACAAGTTCACGAGTGATCATTATTGAGTCATGGGAAGATTATGTTTTGCTTTTGGGTGCTGCATCTCACCATCTCTAGGATGGCGCAGATAGGAAGGCATGCGGCTGGCAATCGACACGTCTCGAGTTCTAATCCGGATTTTTTTAATTTTATATGTAATTCTTATTTCATAATAGGTGTTCTCATAATAATAATAATAATAATAATAATAATAATAATAATAATAATAATAATAATTACTCTCGTGAGAGTACAACATTTTTGCATTTTATTTATTTTCAGTCATTTTTGCCAAAGCTTAATAAAAACTTTCCTGTACATTTGTAAAACGCTTTGAACAACAAAAATTTAAGATGGTGCACAACATGATGCTTTATAACTTCTCCAAATTTGTGTGAACAAAACCCAAACATAGGTTGTACGTGAAAATAATTGAAATATTATTCAACATTATGTTGAATTAATTCGTCATAATGGTGTTTGTTGAATGAGTGATTGTTAGTTGGGTTATATAAACAAACATCCCACCCTCCTTCCCAATTCCCATCCATTAACACGGTCAATCGCCATGCACTATCATCTGAGGCTACTCCACAGAGGCGGCCGTATGACCTTAGCGGTCATTCGCCAAGAATTTTGGCCGATACAAGGGAGGCGATTGGTCAACCACATCGTACGGAATTGCTTCCGTTGCTCTAGAGCCTCACCCGTACCCGCCAAACAACAAGCTGAACAACTGCCGCTGCAGAGAATTACCCCGAGCCGTCCTTTTTCTGTCACTGGAGTAGATTTTGCCGGTCCAGTCTACATGAAAGCAATCCACAAACGCGCCTCACCAACTAAGGCCTATATCAGCGTCTTCGTTTGCTTCGTCACGAAAGCTGTGCACCTAGAGCTGGTGAGCGACCTCTCCACACAAGCATTTCTCAACGCGCTACGAAGGTTCACCGCTCGTCGCGGGTGCCCCACACACATACACTCCGACAACGGAAAGAATTTCGAGGGAGCCCGCAACGCACTACACGAATTGTATCAAATGCTACAGCGAGAGTAGGCATCCGGATTCATTGCCACACACTGTTCAAGCCAGGGAATCCAGTGGAATATGACTCCACCGAAGGCCCCACATTTTGGCGGATTGTGGGAAACTGCCGTCAAGGTGGCCAAGAAGCATATGTACCGTCAGCTAGGAAATGCGAAGCTTTCTTTCGAGGATATGTCGACGGTATTGGCCCAGATAGAAGGCGCCATGAATTCTCGTCCCTTGACACCACTCATGGAGGACCCCAATGATTTGTCCGTTCTGACACCAGCTCACTTTCTCATCGGCACTACACAGTCTGCTCTCCCCGATACCGAAGTATGTCAGGTTCCGATCAACCGCCTCGACCACTATCGAGCCCTGCAACACCGAGTTCAACAATTTTGGCATCAATGGCAGACCGAATATTTGCAGGAACTTCAAAAACAAAACAAAATCAACGCTCCCAATACAGCAATCCAGCCCGGCCGGATGGTTGTCGTCGTTGATGAATTCCTAGCTCCCGTCAAGTGGCTTCTAGCGAGAATTATCAACACCATCGAAGGACCAGACGGACTCATCCGAGTCGTCGACCTTGCACACCACCAAAGGAATCATTCGCCGTCCCATCACGAAGATTTGTTTGGTGCCGTTTGAAGCAGATACCCAATGAAAAAAGCTGAAATATTTTTGTAGCTATGCTGAATTTGTAACGAAGTAGAATAAGAATTGAAGTATTGTTTGTTATGATAGGAGAAAGATTGAAATTCGTGAATTTCAGGTGGTGGCGATGACAGTTCTCAAGTCTATCGTTGCCCAAAACGCAGGTATTCCACAGCTTACTGCCAGCGTTTGCTGCCAGCTGCTATAGAAATTTTATAGCATGTATCTTTTCCGTTACACGAAATAATTCACACAACGTAGGGTAGATAAGCGATGTATTTGAATAAAGTTAGTCAAATCCAAATCGTCGAAGAATAAAGTTTCAAGTTTTAAGGTGCAAAGTTAAGTTTTTTGGTGAATCCCGTGATACCGAGTGACCCCAGTGGTGAAAGTGTCCACCCAATCCGTTCTGTGACCCCGAAATCCGCCGGAAGCATGATCCTGCCCTATCACGCTCTGATGGAATTCTTCAAGTAATCACTATGAAAATTTCTGAAGGAAAGAATGTTTTGAAGGAAACTCTACACCGAGAAAAATTTCTACTCAGTGGCTGAGTTGGTCTTATTCAGAAATCGAAAAATCCTTTGTTTTCTTACTCAGTTTCGGCTAAAAGTGGGACAACCCATTGGAAATGGGTTTCTGAGTAAGACCAACTGAGCCACTGAGTAGAATTTTTTCTCGGTGTAATGCCTGGAAGAACTGAAGAACCCTCTGCAGGAACGCCTAGAAATATTTCTTGAACAAATGCCAAGCAATAAAGCTCTGTAAAAGCTCCTGAAGATTTCCTGAAGAAAGGTCTGAATAAACTATAAAATGAATTTATGAAGCAGTCTTTGTATGAATACCTGGAAAAACTTTTGGAGAAATCCCTCGGGGAACTTCTACAAGAATAACTCGTGGAGGAATTTTGGAAGAAATGCCCGAGGGAATCTCTGGAGCAATTCATGATGGTATCAATGGTAATGGCCCTGTCCAAAGTATACTTACCTGAGGGTGTCCAAAATATATATTCGGTGTCAAAAATGCATTTCTTACAGGTGGTTTTCTCAAATTAGATAAGTTTCGTTAAGATTTTCGCCACCAGAAAGCAAAGTACAGTCAGACAGAAGTTGGGCGAGTTTTTCAACGTTGTCCTTATCCTGTCCAAAATATATGGATTATCTGGAGAAATTCCCACAGGAACCCGTAGAATAATTTCAAAAATATTGTTTTGAGAATTTTCTTAAGAAACTCCTGAAGAAATCGCAAAGAAAATTCTTGGAGGAATTGCTGACAAAGTTTTTCAACGTTGTCCTCATCCTGTCCAAAATATATGGATTATCTGGAGAAATTCCCACAGAAACCCGTAGAATAATTTCAAAAATATTGTTTTAAGAATTTTCTTAAGAAACTCCTGAAGAAATCGCAAAGAAAATTCTTGGAGGAATTGCTGAAAAAATTTTCAAGTCCTCCCACATATTTTGATCGGCATCCTAAAAGAAGTCACTGGTCAAAATGCCAGTCAAATATAGGTAGGTACTCTTCGGTATAACGTACAAATAAATTTTCTCTTTGTACGTTATATCGAAGCATAAAAAATAATATTTTTTGTTGATGATGATGAACCTGGCCTTGTTAGAATACCTGTAAGTAAAATGAAAATCATATTAAGTTATTTTCTTTTAAATTTATGACTTGTATAATGAGCTTTGAAAGACGTTTAACTTAACCTAAAATTGATAACACGGAAATAAAATTGTAGTGATTAGATTATGTTTCTAATATAACACAAAATTAACAAAAACTTCAACATCGTTTCCAAAGGCAAGATGGTAATTAGGTCATACAAATTCGCATAATTGCCTTTTACACTTTAAATTTACTTTAAGTGTTCATGTAAAGTAGTGATTACCTTATATACAGCGTATAGCTGCACGCATACTGTTTCAGTTCCGTGGTTACTTGGGTATGTATATTAAAAATACACCAATTTACTTAAAGTTCATAAAATAAATTAAATTGCTATAACTTGTTTTCTACAAGCAGTTTTAGGTTAAACAAACGTTTTTCAAAGCTCATTAAATAATGAAAGCTTCATGTAAAATAGCCCGATCTTTCCCCAGTTCGAACCACTGATAGACAACTAGATGATCAACTTACAGTACAAATTTTTGACTCTTTGATGCACCTAACAAAAAGTTATAGCTAGTTGAGTATTTTAAATGAGAAAATTTTGTACGTTTGCGGAGGACTGAGTAAAACTCGATGAATTTAGCTATGAAGAATCATTATCTGAGAAATAATATAGCGCATTTAGTTCACCACTGGACTATCGCACTAGTTTTCACGAGTGCGAAAACGCTAATAAAAGTGCGCGATTGCATCAAATCAACTCGGTGTCTTCAGAGCACTTGTTCTCCATAGATTGAAGAAATAGTGTGCCGAAGACATCAACCTGATTTGATGCAATCGCGCACTTTTATTTACGTTTTCGCACTTATAAAGTCGCAGTTCGCAGTCCAGTAGTGAACTAAATGCGGTATATAATGTTTACAGTTTATAAACATTTGATCATGCTACGCATAAGTTCTAGTTGATTGGATTGTTGTACAAATTTTGAACACAACAGTTTAAACTATCCAAGGGCATTGCATACTTTTAGGCGTTTATCGGTGTTTCTGCCCAAATTCACAAAATTGCTTCCAATTCGCAAAAACACGCTTTGCTAAGAGATTCAGCGACAGTGAATCAAAATTCAACCATTGCGCAACAATAATGACAATGTCGCAACCTGTATTTGTTGCGACAATCCACCCAATGCGACATAAGTTTGCCCCAGCTTGAAAATAGTAGGATAAACATCGTTTGTTTGAGTTTGGATGGAGATGTTTAAGCCTTGCATTGCGATTTTCGAACGGTAACTTCGAACCGGTAAACACTCCAGCTCTGGCGAAGCTCTATCATCAAACAGTTCCGACTTTGGGTTAGTAATTATTGATTATTCACGAGTTGAAAAGTACGCAACAAATTCAGCTTCCGTTTTGTCTGCAACAAAAATTTCGAGATCATGTCATTGTCTGTTACCAGTAGGGGAAGACGGGGTAAGAAGGCCCGCCGGGGTAAGACGGACAACATACAGTTTACCATGAAAATGCCATTTTCTATAAACTTTCATCTAGTACTCTGTTCAAGTAAAAAATATTTGTCATTTTGAGCCATTTTGTGCAATGTTTATATTGAGATTTTCAAAACAAATACACAAAACAAAGATTTTGCTCCATGATGATGTATTTGATCTAATTTTGTCCCATATAACCTTAAGGGTTTTGATTCGGAAGAACGTTTTCAAATCAAAAAAGTAACCCGTTCATAACTTACCAGGAATGTTAACAAAACATAAGAGGAACGGGATTGAGATTTAAAACAAAAATCCTTATAAACTAGTCTCATAAGTAAAATCTGTCCAAGCGGGGTAAAAGCGACCACCTCGAACGGGGTAAGACGGCCACCCCCCAGATCATAGAATAATATGGCTGCACCCAATTTACCGAAAATTGTTTGTTGAAAATATGCCATTTCACATAAATAAACTCATATTTGCGTTGTTTGCGCTGTACGTAACCAGAAACAACATTTTTGTGATGTAAATGGGTGTTTGAGTATCCAAATTTACGATACC
This sequence comes from Aedes albopictus, assembly GCF_035046485.1. NCBI lineage: Eukaryota > Metazoa > Arthropoda > Insecta > Diptera > Culicidae > Aedes > Aedes albopictus. The sequence continues at coordinate 214,673,180 of NC_085138.1, forward strand.
CGAATAAAAATAATCAAAGGTAACCCCCGGACAATTATGTTAACCAATTTTCCATGTGAGGGACTTAAGGGAGTCATATCTTATTTCAACGTATAGAATTCAAACATTTCTAATCACTATTATTTAAAAAAAATAGTGATGGTTCTTCTTACCCCGCTGGTGGGCCGTCTTACCCCGTCGTCAAAAAAGAAGTGCTTTTTAATCACATTTTCAAATGGCTCAAAATTATAAAAGATTCAACAGCACGAATCGAAAAATAATTTTCTTGCATGCCCACCACTTTGAAAAATGATATGCAGTGTTGAAACTAGTGTAATTCATTGTCAGTGTTATGTTATGATTTTTTTGGCTTAGGGTGGCCGTCTTACCCCGTCTTCCCCTAGGGATAAAGAGTAATCGTCGCGCCTTCTTTGTTGCTTGTTTTGTGCCTCTTTTGTCTGACAATTCTCTTCACTGTTCAGGGACGTATTTAGATTTGACTATGCTTGATCTACCGAGAATCAGCGGCCATTCTATGAAAAAAATATTCAAAAAGCAGTTTTAGAGCAGATTGCTTAAAGGCGTTGATGATGCTATGCTATGCTATGCTAGATTGTTTAAGGGCGTTTGTTCGCGCACATAAGAGCGTCTGTACTGATCTGTCGGTATCTGATTAATCACTGGAGTTCCGGAAATGATAATCACTGGATAGTACGCGGTCTGTCTAAATGCTTGGTTTTATTGGTCGGAATAATCGGGTCTGTTTCACACGGAACTTATTGGTCTGATTAATTTTACAAGTACTTAGCTGAACATTAACACGGTAACTTGTATTTCTTGGACTGTAACACTTTACAACGGACGCGGGACTTATTACAAGTACGGTTTGGACGGATACTTCGAAACAACTATATTGCTACTATATACTGACAATGATACAAGGATTGATACTGATTTGGACTAGAACATGGCAGTGGTTAAATATTGTTTGGCTGACTATTGAACCCTTTGGTGCATTGTACTGCATGAAGAAAGCGCTTATGTACTCGGTCCATTATTTCTGATGGTTACAATTACTACACTGTTGCATTTTTCTTAGAGTACAGACTAACTTCTCTAATGCGGATCAAAACCTAACTTTAAGCCTAAACAGCGTTGATGAATGGCAAAAATATCAATTTTTATCTTTTGCCCAAAAAGTTTCATACATACATACATTTATTTGTTCAACATCATTAAGACAAGACATAATCAACAATAGTATACGCCACAACACTCGGTTTATGGCTGCTGCTCTCCATCCTCGGTCGCGCCCAATGCTCGCCAAGTCACGCTCCACCTGGTCCGCTCATCGTGCTCTCTGCGCTCCACGCCTTCTTGTGCCAACCGGATCCGTTGCAAACACCAGCTTTGCAGGGTTGTTGTCCGGCATTCTTGCAACATGCCCTGCCCACCGTATCCTTCCGGTTTTGGTCACCTTCTAGATGCTGGGTTCGCCGTAAAGTGCAGCGAGCTCGTGGTTCATCCTTCTCCGCCACACACCGTTCTCCTGCACACCGCCAAAGATCGTCCTTAGCACGCGTCGCTCGAAAACTCCGAGTGCTTGTAGGTCTTCCTCGAGCATGGTCCATGTCTCGTGCCCGTAGAGGATCACCGGTCTTATTAGCGTTTTGTACATGGTGCATTTGGTGCGTGGGTGAATCTTTTTCGACCGCAGTTTCTTCTGGAGCCCGTAGTAGGCCTGACTTCCGCTGATGATGCGCCTCCGAATTTCTCGGCTCACGTTGTTGTCAGCCGTCAGTAAGGATCCGAGGTAGACGAATTCCTCCACCACCTCGAAAGTATCCCCGTCTATCGTAACATTACTACCCAGACGGATCCGGTCGTGTTCGGTTCCGCCTACCAGCATGTATTTTGTTTCTGAGGCATTCATCACCAGTCCGACCTAAGCTGCTTCGCATTTCAGGCGGGTGTACAGTTCTGCCACCGTTCCAAATGTTCTAGCGATAATGTCCATGTCGTCCGCAAAGCACACAAATTGACCGGATTTTGTGAAAATCGTTCCCCGGCTGTTGAGCCCGGCTCGTCGCATCACACCTTCCAGTGCGATGTTGAAGAGTAGACATGAGAGTCCGTCACCTTGTCGCAGTCCCCGGCGAGATACGAATGAACTGGATAGTTCACCCGAAACCCTTACGCAGTTTTGCACACCGTCCATCGTTGCTTTAATCCGTCTAGTCAGCTTCCCAGGAAAGCCGTTTTCGTCCATGATTCTCCATAGCTCTGCGCGGTCGATACTATCGTATGCCGCTTTGAAGTCGATGAACAGGTGGTGCGTTGGGACCTGGTATTCACGGCATTTCTGGAGGATTTGCCGTACGTTAAAGATCTGGTCCGTCGTCGACCGGCCGTCGATGAAGCCGGCTTGATAACTTCCCACGAACTCATTTGTTTTAGGTGACAGACGACGGAAGATGATCTGGGATAGCACTTTGTAGGCAGCATTCAAATAGTGATCGCCCTGAAGTTCTCACATTCCAAATGGTCGCCTTTCTTGTGAATGGGGCAGATTACCCCTTCCTTCCACTCCTCCGGTAGCTGTTCGGTTTTCCAGATCCTGACTATTAGCCGATGCAGACAGGTGGCCAACTTTTCTGGGCCCATCTTGATGAGTTCAGCTGCGATACCATCCTTACCAGCTGCTTTGTTGGTTTTGAGCTGGTGAATAGCATCCTTAACTTCCCTCAGCGTGGGAGTTGGTTCATTTCCGTCCTCCGCTGCACTGGCGTCGTCGTTCCTTCCGTTGCCGTGGGCTCCCGTGCCTACGTTCTCCACGCCGTTCAGGTGCTGATCGAAGTGCTGCTTCCACCTTTCGATCACCTCACGTCCGTCCGTCAAGAGGCCTCCGTCTTTATCCCTGCATATTTCGGCTCGCGGCACGAAGCCGTTGCGGGATACGTTGAGCTTCTGGTAGAACTTCCGTGTTTCTTGGGAACGACACAGCAGTTCCATTTCTTCACACTCCGCTTCTTCCAGGCGGCGTAAAAAGTTTCATATAAACTTGATTACTCTTCATATGTATAATTTTGATCTACGTTTGCCTTTTGCTTAACTGATTGACAGAATCTATGTTTTTTTTTATTCTTCAATCACTTAACCTAATTTACAGCTCTATTGTCCACTAGGGCACTGCGCGAGCGATTCCAATTGGAAGTTGTACATACACTTTGTACAGCGCCTAAATGTATTCTATTTATAATTCTACTACATCGAACTGGTGGTCGATGCGCTGCTTTCACTTTCTACCCTATCATGGTAGAATGATGACCAACTGACGAAAGTGTCCAGACTGGGATCGAACCCATGACCATCTGCTTATGAAGCAAACGTGTAGCCACTACGCCACGGGCCCCGCACACTGGGGCAGAACGTAGTTATGGACAGACAAAACCTCTAGTGCTTTGGATATCCATCTTCGAGGTTTGGTGGCTTGAGAGAAGTGTCTGGTAAGAGTTTTGACTAAAATCTGGTGACTCAATAATTGATCTAGAATTGATCTTATAGAAGCGTCATAGAAGAAAACTTTCTTCTGTGAAATTGTTAATTCTGATTTTTTTGACATTTCTTCGGAAGACACTTATACTCTATAATGCACACGAAAGGCACAGTGGGCTACTTAACTGAAAAAGTCGAAAAAATCGATTTTGATCAATACTTCGAAGTAAAAAAATCAGAAAAAAATTCGAACGTTAGGTTAGCAAAAATATATAAGAAAAAGATTATTCCATAACAAAAATTTGCATAATCATGGAAATTGGAGGTTTTTCTTATTAAAATAACAAACAAAAGGTGATTTACAATTTATTTGATAGCTCATGTAGCAGCAGGTAGAGGCAGCTAATTTTTTGGCCAAAACATGTCAATACCACTAGCATCGAAACAGTGGGGAAAGAAAAGTGGGGTAACTCGGGGCTTTTGTTATATACTAGTATGAAATCATCTCGAAAATAAATGAAAATTAGCAATTGAGGCCGATTTTTTGAAAACCTAACATGATGTAAAACAATTTTCCGATTGTTTTTTAATGCAGCATGCCTGGAGAATTTTACTGATGAAGCACATCTATATCTACAGTATCGGACAATAAAAATGCACCAAAGCCGTTTTCCCATACAAACTAGTCAACTTTGGATTGCCATATCTCAGTTATGTCTCAACCGATTGTTTCGATTTTTCTGTGACGAACTACAAAACATTTCAATTTTCAAAAACTATTGAAAAAGTTCAGTGATAACTATTGATACAAAAGTTACAGATAGGTTGAATTTTGACAATAAAAATGCACCAAGACAAAACATTGAGTAGCCAAAAATGCTGAAGTCAAATCACTATGGTGTCTTCGGCAAATATGTTTCTTGTGTGATGACCAATAAATTTGCTGAAGACACCATAGCTATCTGACTTCAGCATTTTAGGCTACACAATTTTTTGTCTTGGTGCATTTTTATTGTCAAAATTCAACCTATCTGTAACTTTTGTATTAATAGTTATCACTGAACTTTTTCAATAGTTTTTGAAAATTGAAATGTTTTGTAGTTCGTCACAGAAAAATCGAAACAATCGGTTGAGACATCACTGAGATATGGCAATCCAAAGTTGACTAGTTTGTATGGGAAAACGGCTTCGGTGCATTTTTATTGTCCGATACTGTATATCTATATATATATATATAAATGAGTTTGAAGTCCCTTTGAGGCAACAAAACTCACGAACGGCTGAACCGATCAGGATGACTCTTGCATGGTTATATTCGTATTTATGGCGGCTGTGTTTATATGTAAAAAAAAAGTTACGAAAATCAACTTAAAAGTAGAGCAATTGTAAAATTACTGAAATAGTTATGAGCGGGGAAGAAATTCAAAGCGATCACAATAAAACCAATTTAGAGTGCGGTGTCAAAATGACTTCCCAGCAGTTGTCAAACAATCACAATCAAAATTGCAGTACAAAGTCTGCCGGGACAGCTAGTTTATAATAAAATTGGTTTGGCGCTTTTCAGGTCAGTATGTTCCTCATGAATGTATATCTAGATTTTTATTGAGAGGGACCTCAAGTAATAATATTTTTGTATCTATATATGTACTCATATTAAAGCGGAAGGTGGTGAAACTAATTTTATGTGTTCGACTATTTTAGAACATATGCCTGATAAACGTAGCGAGAGAGCTATGGAACATATCGAGATTTTTTGCTGCAGTTCACGGATTGAAATTATCGTAAAATATATCAAATACTGATAATTCATTTGATTTAATCTATGTTTACGAATATATGCTCAATAATTAAATCTGATATTTGTTAAATCAGTAGGGTAATTCGCCAATTGTTGAACGGTTAGTACCGGCATTTTGGTTTTCGTTTGTTTTTCCGTGCATAATTCCACTTAAGTTGAAAAATATCCAGTGAACGTCTAGATCTACTTATCCCTTATACTGCCCATTGAATTTGTATACCCTTAAATTCCATTTTATAAGAGAAAATAGAACATTTGTATGGGAAGTCTGTAACCCAAATGTTGAACGCTTCCTTAAGCTAGCTCATCCTAATGTTGGACGGTTCTCGCCAATTGTTGAACGGTTGAAGCTTTGTTCGTAATTGATGACGTATAACCCGACATCAACCTATCATTCACCTGTTTTTATTTTGGCCACCAAACCCAACACAGACACGATAGTTACCCGATGTGGGTCCAACAGTGGTCCAACATTTGAGAAAATTTGACCCGACTTTGACCCGACATACGATATTTTTTCACTCTGGCGGACTTTCTTCCAGGTTTTTCGTGTTTTGTGCCCAGCTAGTCCGAGCTAGTGACAATTCATTTAAATGACAAGGAATCGCACATTTGAAGTGAGCTCTAGTGGACTGCAGTCGTTTTAAACATGACAAGATGCAAACATAGCTGAAAAGATTTGATTAGAAGCGAAAACGACAGAAGAAAAGTACGCCTTTAAAAGCCCCTGAAACTTTCCTGGAAACCCATGGGACCCACTCAACCCCCAAGAACACTCATGGAACGACCCTGAAATCCCTTGAAAACCCGTGGGTTGCTCCCTTGAAATACTCCTTGGACCCCCATAACACTCTGAATTCCTCTTGAACACCTCTGGAACGCCCTTGAAACCCATTGAAAACCACTGGAATCTTTCTGAAGACCACTGGAACACTCCTAGAACATCCCTGGAACGCCTTTGAAACCCCATGCAATGCACGGTTAGGTAAAGTGAAAAAAAATTCTAGCAGTCATGCTAACATCGTAGGTTATGCCAGTGTTCATTATGGATCATGGATGCATAATGATAGTGTGATAAGAAAAATATTTTTTCAAATTAAATTACAATGAAAATGTGATTTTAAACAATGTTAAATTGTTAATGACATCCTTCCATGTCTTGTTACTATGGTGTGCTTTTGATATTTGTGGTCGATTTGCCCACAAAGCTTATTTCATAACAGCAATTTCTTAAAATTAATATTAAGAATTGTGCAGTTTTCGTGTCATCAGCGGTACAAAATTTTCAATAATTTTTTTTTACGTAAAATATGTATAATTTTGTAACTTAATTAGAGCAATATCGTGACCCACATGGATATGCATCTACATCATAAGTTTACGTTGGATGAAAATTACTTAAGTAAGTTTATAATAAAATATTCAGAAACTGTTCAACATTTGGGTAGTGTTCAACAATTAGCGAATTACCCTAATACTGTTGAAGCGCACTTACAATTATTAGATATTTATTTGTTTGTCAAGACGTAGGGTATAAATCAATAAAAATAACATATCTAGATGCACATTCACATGGCATATACTGGCCGGAGCAGCACTAAATATGTATTTATTGTATTCATGTTTTATCACAGTAATTACCCAGACATGTTACATTAAAAAAAAAACAATCGGAAAATTGCTTTACATCATGTTTGGAGTTCAAAAAATTGATCTTAATGGTCGATTTTCGTGATGATTTCATACTAGTATATAGCAAAAGCCCCGAGTTACCCCACTTTTCTTTCCCCACTGTATCGATGTTAGTGGTATTGACATGTTTGAGCCAAAAAATTAGCTGCCTCCACCAGCAGCTTCATGAGTTATCAAATAAATTGTAAATCACCTTTTGTTTGTTATTTTAATAAGAAAAACCTCCAATTTCCGTGATTATGTAAGTTTTTGTTATGGAATAATCTTTTTCTTATATATTTTTGCTAACCTAACGTTTGAAATTTATTTTCTGATTTTTTTTATATCAAAATATTGATCAAAATCGATTTTTTCGACTTTTTCAGTAAAGTAGCCCACTGTGCCTTTCGTGTGCATTATAGAGTATAAGTGTCTTCGGAAGAAATGTCAAAAATATCAGAATGAACAACTTTGCAGAAGAAAGTTTTCTTCTATGATGCTTCTATAAAAAGCTGAAACTGATCTAGATCAGATGCAACTTATCTAGATAAATTATTGAGTCACCAGATTTTGAGCATTAGCATTAGCATTAGCATTAAGCGAGTCGCACAAATTCGTAGGTGGTACAGTCCTAGACCGCTGTTATGAGGGTTGCCTCCTTCCCGTCCGAACCAAAGCACAAAGATTTGGGACTAATCTCTGACTCTTAGACAAGACTGACGCAATCCTCCAATGGTCGAGCACTGTCCTGCCACGTCCTGGCGACTGCTGAGGAATGGGAAAGGATGGTTAGCTTTGGACACCTATGAAAAATGTAGACAACTCTACGATCTCTCAGGCCTAGGTGTCACGGGAATTAGGGTGCTGTTTATTGTTAGACTGCTTCGAATCAGTTGTATGCCCAATTCATCTTGGTTTTCTCGTCATATTGTTGGCATTTGGTTGAATTACTAGATTCTTCGGTTGATAATCTGAAATATAAAATAATATTAACATCGTACGTCAAATAAGCTACATATTAGTGATACGCTCGCCACAGTTACATATTTTTAAAATATTATTTATATCTTACGATACATGTACCTGAATCCTGCTGAAATAAAATGTTAATTAGCAGTACATTGAAACACAAATATTACTAAACACAAGGAAAAGAGCATCAAACTTTGATCTTGGAATATTTAAAAATACGGTAAATATCAAGATCAAAATTTGATTTGGTAGATCTTACACCGCAGCGCACCATTCTAAGGTGACCTACCCACGTTACGGGGTAATTATTGAGTCACCAGATTTTAGTCAAAACTCTTACAAGACACTTCTCTAAAGCCACCAAATCTCTAGGATGCATATCCAGAGCACTAGAGGTTTTGTCTGCCCATAACTGCGTTCTGCCCCAGAGTGCCCCGGCAAAGAATCTATGTTATAAGATCCAAAATACAATACCTCCCGCAAGATCAACGGTAGGTACCCGCATTATCAAAGATACCATGTTTTGCGGTAGCCAAATGTTTTATACATGCAAGTTACATACTTTCGCACATCGATTTCTTTTTAATGTTGAACTATCGGCGAAGTACAGTGACCCCACAATTTATGAATCGGCAAAAATGACCACAGTTTATGGATCACTCATTTGATCAACATGGTGATTCATAAATAGTGTACAAAATTAAGGTGATTCATCGGTGTGGGGTACTGTAATTGTTAACCAATCGAAACAAATTTCCTAATTCACACTGCAATTTTTCTTCTCTTTTTATTCAAATGAAATGGTACTAACTGTGCATTCAATAGAGAAAGAAATGCAGTAGTATGATTTTGAGCATAAAATCGTTGTTATTTTTTCAACAATGATGGTGAATGCTTCAACTGAAATTCAGAATGGCCTAGAGTGCTGCAAAAACCTGATCAGAAAACGCCAAATTGTAGGCAAAGTTCTACTCAAAAGAAATGATACTCCAACCTTAAAACGTCTGTTGCAGTGTTCTCAATCAAATACCAACGCGAAAGATTGAAACTGCTATTACTTTTTGCAAAAGCGATCATGCTATCGCTAGACAAACATGCCTTACCAGAATAAGTCCCGATATATAAATATCTTCATTCTTCAGTTCAGTTCAGTGAAGTAAAGTGAATTTTTTGAAGCATTTTTTGGCGTATCTAGTGAAATTTGCTGGTGATTCTATTTATTTTGGTTATTTTCTGAAACATTTTTCGGCATATCTAGTGAAATAAGCTGGCGTCAAATTGATTCTATTTATTTTGTTAATATTTCTGAAACATTTTTTGGCGTATCTAGTGAAATTGGCTGGCGCCAAATTGATTCTATTTATTTTGTTAATGTTTCTGAAACATTTTTTGGCGTATCTAGTGAAATTTGCTGGCGTCAAATTGATTCTATTTATTTTGTTAATTTTGTGAAATATTTTTTGGCGTATCCAGCTGGCGCAAAATTGATTCTATTTATTCTGTTAATTTTTCTGAAACATATTTTGCCGTATCTAGTGAAATTTGCTGGTGATTCTATTTATTTTGTTAATTTTTCTGAAACATTTTTTGGCGTATCTAGTAAAATTAGCAGGCGCCAAATTGATCCTATTTATTTTGTTAATTTTTCTGAAACAGTTTTTGGCATATCTAGTGAAATAAGCTGGCGTCAAATTGATTCTATTTATTTTGTTAATCTTTTTTGAAATATTTTTTGGCGTATCCAGTGAAATTGGCTGGCGTAAAATTGATTCTATTTATTTTGGTTATTTTCTAAAACATTTTTCGGCATATCTAGTGAAATAAGCTGGCGTCAAATTGATTCTATTTATTTTGTTAATTTTTCTGAAACATTTTTTAGCGTATCTAGTTAAATTTGCTGGTGATTCTATTTATTTTGTTAATTTTTCTGAAACATTTTTTTGGCGTCTCTAGTAAAATTAGCAGGCGCCAAATTGATCCTAGGGGGATTCACTTAACAGCGTAAACTGATTAAACTGATTAAACGTCGCGATCACCAAGGCAATCTTTGATTATTTCATTCGCAAAATCATGAAACATTTCAAATAATCAGAAAATCATGGCTTACGCAGCAATTTAATCTGTTTAGTGAATACCCCTCCTATTTATTTTGTTAATTTTTCTGAAACATTTTTTGGCATATCTAGTGAAATAAGCTGGCGTCAAATTGATTCTATTTATTTTGTTAATCTTTTTTGAAATATTTTTTGGCGTATCCAGTGAAATTGGCTGGCGTAAAATTGATTCTATTTATTTTGTTAATTTTTCTGAAACATTTTTTGGCGTATCTAGTGCAATTTGCTGGTGATTCAATTTATTTTGTTAATTTTCCTGAAACATTTTTTTGCGTATCTAGTGAAATTAGCTGGTGCCAAGTTGATCCTGTTTTGCTTGTTAATTTCTCTGAAACATTTTTTGGTGTATCTAGTGAAATTAGCTGGTGCCAAATTGATTCTATTTATTTCGTTAATTTTTCTGAAACATTTTTTTTGCGTATCTATTTATTTCGTTAATTTTTCTGAAACATTTTCTGGCGTATCTAGTGAAATTTTCTGGCGCCAAATTGATTCTATTTATTTTGTTCATTTTTCTGTTTTGGTAGATCTAGTGAAATTTTCTAGTGATTCTTTTTATTTTGGTAATTTGTCTAAAACGGTTTTTGGTGTATCTAGTGAAATTATCTGGCGTCAAATTGATTCTATATATTTTGCTATTTTTTAACCATTTTTTGGCGTATCTAGTGAAATTTGCTGGCGCCAAATTGATTTTATTTATTTTGTTATTTTTTCTGAAACATATTTTGGCGTATCTAGTGATATTTGCTGGTGATTCTATTTATTTTGTTAATTTTCTTGAAACAACTTTTGGCCTATCTAGTGAAATTGGCTGGCGTCAAATTGATTCTGTTTATTTTGTTAATTTTCAGGTCATGTTTAGTTGGCGATTCAGTCATCAAATTGATTGAAAACGATGATTAAATTTTCATCCAATCGTTTTCAATCAATTTGATGACTGAATCGCCAACTAAACATAACCTGAAAGTATGCCTACAGTCGTTCAGAACCAGAAAATCGTTGTTAATTTTCTGAAACAGTTTTTGACGTATCTAGTGAAATTTGCTGGTGATTCTATTTATTTTGGTAATTTTTCTGAAACATTTTTTTGGGTATCTAGTGAAATTTGCAGGCGCCAAATTGATCCTAGGGTAAAAACACAAGACTTCGCCCCCCTAAAATTCTGCTCTAATCTTCGCCACTTCATAGCATAGCATAGCATAGCATGAATACTTGCACAAATCTTGGATGGAATTGCAAAGTTGAATATTTCCATTGACATTGCTGATGTCGCTACTATCTACAATGTCATAGATTCACTCAGCTCCACACACCTGGCCAAGTCCTTGCAAGCATTTATAAATCCCTTCATCAACTTAGAAAGAGCGTCTTCCAATAGATGAAAGGATGTTGAAAATAGCGAATTTTCAACTTCACAGCTAGTCGCGTTCGGTAATTTTTACCGAAATCTCAACAGCTGAACGTTCGGTAATGGTTTTTTACCGAAATTCTGCAAAAATTACCAAATTTCGGTAAAATGTTATCGTTTATCTGTCAAATTTTAACGAAGTTCGGTAAACGTCACCGAATTTCTCCGGTAAAAAACTTAACGGTTGAGATTTCGGTAAAATATTACCGAATTCGGTGATTTTATCTAAGTGTGTTATATGCAGTTATAAAGTAAATATACTGAAGTAGAATTATTTATAAATAAATAATATTGGAAAGATCTCACCAATTGTTGTGGGGTTTTTGTGTGGTTCAATGTCGATTTTATTTTGTTATTTTGTTAATTTTCCCGAAACATTTTTTGGCGTATCTAGTGAAATTAGCTGGCGTTAAACTGATTCTATTTATTCTGTTTTTTCTGCAACATTTTTTGGCGTATCTATTTATTTTTGTTAATTTTTCTGAAACATTTTTTGCCGTATCTAGTGAAATTAGGTGGCGTCAAATTGATTCTATTAATTTTGTAAATTTTTCTGAAACATTTTTTGGTATATCTAGTGAAATTTGCTGATGATTCTATTTATTTTGTTAATTTTTCTGAAAACACTTTTTGGCGTATTTAAACAGTCAAGTGCCCCCCTTTGCCTCCACCAATGAGTATAGCGATAGCGTAAATCTATAAACCTGCAACCAATTTGAACACATTTATTTGGGTATTGACATGCAGCCGATACGATAAATTTGTCTAAGTCTGACGTGGTCTTGATGCTAACGATTTGAACGGCGAATAATTTGATGCAAACTTATGTCTTTTTGATTGCAGGAATTAGCTGTGCAATGTATTCAGCGAAATGTCCGCGCCTTTCTTGAAGTGAAGGAATGGCCATGGTGGCGATTACTTGTCAAAGTTACACCATTGTTAAATGTTCATCGTACCGAAGAGCAACTCGAAGTTGCGAATAATGAGCTGCAACTATTAAAAAAACGGGTTGAGAAGATGGAAAACGAACGCAGCAAACTCAAAGCAGACAACGAAAGACTGGAGCTAAAGGTAAGTTTCTTACTTTAGATTTTTCGTTTCCTTTTAATTTGGTTGTCTACAGCATCTACACTACCCATCATAAGGGGGCATCCATTTTGTACGTCACGCTAAAATATGCGAACTTTGTTTTTCCAATTCGACTCTTCATACTTGCTAAGAAGCCAATCCTTCAAAAGATTTATAGCTTCTTTTACCGGCACGCTTGGGAATAAAGTAGTGACGTCAAACGAAACCATGATTTCATCGTCTTGAATATCACCAAAGACTTGCAGTTTACTTACAAACTCCTGAATATTATTCACCGAACGACTCTCAAAAGCTTTTGGCATGGATTGGAATTCTTTCACCAGCCAGTTTATGGGTAGGGGACCCTTCCGCTGAAATAATCTCTCTCATTTCGTTGCCCGGTGTATGCATTTTAGGTAGACCTTAGATTCTAGGCAGAACTGGATTTGATAGTTTGCGAACAGTTTATCATTGATGTTGAAACTGCCATCACACATACAATACCCACACAGTTGCAAGAAACGGCAAGAAATATTACAGAAGAGGTACTAGAGGTATACCGAGGTCAAGTAAAAAGAGGAAACAACAAGGAAGTTAAGATTTTGAGAGAACTTAAAGAAAAAGAGGTATGTAAAAGCGGATAAGGGGAATGCAGTAGTTATTTTTTACAAATAGGACTAATCCAGTTCTGCCTAGAATCAAAGGTCTACCTAAAATGCATACACCGGGCAACGAAATGAGAGAGATTATTTCAGCGAAAGGGTCCCCTACCCATAAACTGGCTGGTGAAAGAATTCCAATCCATGTCAAAAGCTTTTGAGAGTCGTTCGGTGAATAATACTAAGGAGTTCGCAAGTCAACTGCTAGCCTCTGGTGATATTCAAGACGATGAAATCATGGTTTCGTTTGACGTCACTGCTTTATTTCAAGTGTGCCGGTAAAAGAAGCTATAAATCTTTTGAAGGATTGGCTTCTTAGCCAGTATGAGGAGTCGAATTGGAAAAACAAAGTTCGTAGCTATATTTAATTGACACGACTCTGCATGGAAGAAACTATTTCAGTTTCCGAGGGAATTTTTACAAGCAAACAAAAGGAGCACCAATGGGTAATCCATTGTCTCCTTTTCTGAGCGAATTATTCATGGCAGATCTTGAGAATGTTTTGAAAAAGAAAGATTCGTTACCTAAGCGTTGGTGGAGGTACGTTGATGATGTTTTAGCATCATCAAGAAAGAAAGTTGCCAGAGATACTTGGAGCAATCAATGGCATTCATAAAGATATTATATTTACCCATGAAGAAGAGAAGGATAGTATTGTCGTTCTTGGATCTACTAATTGTCAGGAAATCGTCTAACTTTGTATTCGAAATTTATAGAAAACAAACGAATACTATGAGGGTTATTCCCAGAACTTCTAATTATTCCTATCAGCACAAAATGACAGCATTCCATCATATGATTCACAGGATGCATACTCTTCCTTTAAGTGATATAGGCAAACAAAAGGAAATGGACTATATTTTTGAAACGGCTAGGCTCAATGGATATAACGATAGTACAGATAATGCTATTATCGATAAGAAAAAGAGGATTTTTTTAGAAAAAGCATGACAATTCTTGCTACTGAACAAGATGAGTTGAAAAGGGTTGCGGTGAACTTTGGTGATAATATTACAAAACCATTAAGATCAAAATTCATGAACTTGGGTGTAGATTTAGTTTTCAGTAGCAGGAACTGAGCAACTGCAAGGCAGTGCAGCAAGTAGAAATCTCTGTCGAAGAACACGTAGTAGCGTCGAAGTGAGAGCTGAAGCACCTGGGTGTGATAATCGACGATCGGCTAAACTTTAATAGCAACGTCGACTATGCCTGTGAAAAAGCGGCGAAGGCGATCAACGCACTGTCGAGGATTATGCCAAACACCGGTGGTCCGAGAAGCAGCAAGAGGTGGTTGCTAGCTAGCGTGTCATCTTCGATACTGCGGTACGGAGTCCTGGGGTGCGGCGCTGAAAACAAAGCAAAATCGGATGAAGCTAAACAGCGCGTTCCGGCTCATGGCCATGCGAGTAGCGAGCGCGTATAGAACAATATCGTCGGAGGCAGTTTGTGTGATTGCAGGGATGATCCCGATCTGCATCACCTTGGAGGAGGACATCGAGTGCTATGAGCGGAGGAGGACCAGCCAAGTGAGAACGTTGGTGCGAACGGCCTCAATGACAAAGTGGCAACAGGAATGGGATTCCACGGAGAAAGGGAGATGGACCCATCGGCTCATCCCTGATATGTCGACTTGGGTGAACAGGAAGCACGGAGAAGTGAACTTTCACCTAACCCAGTTTTTGTCTGGTCACGGCTGCTTCAGGCAGTACCTACATCGGTTTGGCCATGCCGCTTCGCCCTTCTGCCCGGAGTGCGAGAACGTGGAGGAGACACCGGAGCACGTAGTGTTCATCTGCCCCAGATTCGAGGAAGTAAGAAGATCGATGCCGGCTCGTCGTCGACGAGATGTGCCGCACTGAAGAGACGTGGAATGCGATCAGCAAGCCAGCCACAAAAATGCTGACGGAGTTGCAGCTGAAGTGGAGGCGCGACCAGCAAGCTGGGATCGCTTGAAGAGTAAGTGCACAGACGAGGAGCACAGTTTAGAAGCGACAAAAAGTGCATGAGCACAGTAGCAGAAGAGCGCATGAGCGCATTGCCCCCCTGAAGCAGTCGCATATCAGTGGTACCAGGGGGATCGAGGCATCAAGGTGTAGCAGAGTTTTCCAATCGGTTTTTTCTGTTGGGGAGGTTAGGAGGAAAAACACACACACACACACACACACACACACACACACATACACACACACACACACACACACACACACACACACACACACACACACACACACACACACACACACACACACACACACACACACACACACACACACACACACACACACACACACACACACACACACACACACACACACACACACACACACACACACACACACACACACACACACACACACACACACACACACACACACACACAAGGGGCAGCAGGGACAGGAGTCCAGGGGCTTGACGAACCCCCCCTTCTGCGAGTCGGGTGGAAGCTTGGGAATCTTTCCTAAGCGAAAACCGTTCACACATCCGTGTGGATTACCACCTTTGGCTCTTCCTTTGGGGAGTGACCGAGCTTCTGGTTCCAGACAGCTCAAGCGGAGGATGCCTAGGATGTGGCGGGGTCTCAACAGTGGGCTCTGTTGGTTCCCCATAAAAAGTCACACATCTGCAAGCAACTCCGTACAAGCGACCTGGTACCGCTTCCAAAGTACCTTAGCCCAAACACCCGGAGTGCCAACCGGCACATCAGGATCGATGTCAGTAACATCCTGATTATGGCATACTGGTAAACGCAAACGACAACGGATACGGATTATGGATTGGATGGCGACGATGGGCTGACATTCGTGTTGTTCTGTTCCCTGAGTAAGGAAGGGTGACACCTACTTGAAACGGTGAGCGGGCTAACAGTACGTTTGCCTCCGTCCCGTTAAAACCTTGGCAGGCCTCCAGGTACGTTCAATACTCGCACCAACAAAGGTGGGTAGTAGGCTCAGATGGAACATTCCTGACCTACGCTGATCCGGCTCTGGACACGTACCCCATGAAGGTACGCGTTCAACCCTCGCTTGGCCTCCCTGCTTTGCAAAGATAACCAAGGGATCATAAGCGACTACTACAACGAGTGGAGATAGCGGCCCGGAGTGGGGACCCAACAAAATGGAGAATCTAACGAATATCGAAGTCGAGGAGGACGCGAACGCGTTCCGAAGAAGCGAGAGGATGCAGAGATCACCAGTGACACCGCTGGAAACCGCAGCGATCGCTACCAGTAGCACAATCCGAAGCGAGCTCCAAGGAAACCAACAGGAGCTAGGGTCTTCGAACCAGCGAGTGTTCACACCGACGCCGAAGAGCAGTGCTGCTCAAGAGTCGGGTTTGGGTGAGGTGAGGAAGAAGGTGAACGAACTGTACGAGTTTGTGAAGGACAGACACAACGTGCACCTGAAAATTAAGCAGATGGTGACGAACATCAAATCTGCTGTTATAGCTGCCGAACGAGAGCAAAAGGCACTCAGCTTGAGAGCTGAAACAGCTGAAAAGGCTGTAACGGAAGCTGCAGGAAGAGCTACGGCGGAAACTCGGGAGACGCCTAAGAGTCACCGCTCGGAGAAAAGAGGTAGGGACACGCCTGGAGATGAGGAAGTCCCAAAGAAGCAGAAGAACGATCAGTCGCGCGTTGACAATCAGAGAAACGATGGAAGAGACAGTGGATGGCGCACCGTTGAAAGCCAGCGAGTTAAGAAGAAAAAGCGAAAGGAAAAAATAGAAAGGAAGACGGAACCGGAAAAGAAAGAGAAACTTCGACCATCTAGGAGGAAAAGCAGATGTGATGCCCTCATAGTCAAAGCGAGCGACAAGACCCAAGCAACACACATGTTATATGAAAGTTATGGCAGCGCAGATTTTGGTTGTATAGAAGTTAATTAGACGTAATTCTAACATTGTGTTAAACTTGCGCTGCTCATACTTTTATATAACATTTGTGTTGCTTGGGGACAACGTACGCTGCGCTTCTCAGGAAGGTGAGGGAGGATCCGGACCTTAAGGAGTTGGGTGAAAACGTGGTTAAGACACGGCGCACGCAGAAAGGCGAGATGATCTTCGAGCTAAAAAAAGATCCAGCTGTTAAGAGCCTGGATTACCGGGAACTCGTTGCGAAATCCCTGGGCAGCGATGCAAATGTCAGGGCTCTTTCACAGGACGTGGTGATCGAGTGCAGGGATCTGGATGCGGTCACGACGGAAGAGGAACTGAGATTTGCCCTAACCGAGCAGTGTAAGCTGGATGTTCCGGTGCAAATTCGGTTAAGGAAAGTGTTTGGAGGCATCCAGACGGCGGCGATTCGCTTACCGGTTGACGCTGCAAACAAGCTGGTGGAGATCGGCAAGATAAAAGTCGGTTGGGCGGTGGGCACTCTGAGAGTCACTCCTCGAGTTGCTAAGCAGATGGAGAGATGTTTCCGGTGTATAGAGTTCGGTCACCAGGCGAGAAGCTGCAAGGGCCCTGACAGGTCCACATTGTGCTGGAGATGCGGCGGAAGTGGTCACGTTGCTCGAGACTGCACGAAGCAACCGAGGTGTATGTTCTGCAAACCGGAGGACGGAAACGATCATTCGACGGGTGGCTTCAAATGCCCGATGTACAAGAAGGCGAAGGCAGGTCAACAATGACAATGGTGGAGATAACGCAAGTGAATCTCAATCATTGCGATGCAGCACAGCAACTGTTGTGGCAGTCGACAACGGAAACCAAGTGCGACGTCGCAATAATTGCAGAGCCGTACCGAGTTCCTATCGATAACGGTAACTGGGTGGCGGATAAAGCAAGGATAGCGGCAATCCAAGTTACAGGCGGGTTTCCCATTCAAGAAGTAGTGGATAACGATCATGAAGGTTTTGTTATCGCCAAGATCAACGGTGTCTTTGTGTGCAGCTGCCATGCGCCCCCAAGGTGGACCGCGAAGCTGAATGTGAAAGTGTGCAATGAAGGCTCTGTGAGTACATTCCGTAAGGACGGACGAGAATCCATTATTGATGTGACGTTCTGCAGCCCGTCGCTGATGAACAACATGAACTGGAGAGTAAGCGAAGAATACACGCACAGTGACCATCAGTCCATCCGAGCACCCGGAGGACTTGCGAAAGGAAGTGGAAAACGAAGCAGTTCGACAAGGAGCTTTTTGTCGAGGCACTTCGGACAGACAGCGATACTCCCGCTATGACCGCTGTGGAACTAACGGAAGCAGTAGCGAGGGCATGTGATATTACTATGCCCAGGAAACTCGAACCGAATAACCGCCGGCGTCCAGCTTACTGGTGGAATGAAATGCTCAGCACTCTACGTGCTGCCTGCCTTAAAGCTAGAAGACGATTTCAAAGAGCAAGACCCGAAGCGAGCAGAGAGGAACGCAAGGTGATTTTCCGCGAGGCCAGGACCGCTTTCAAGCGGGAGATTGCTCTGAGCAAGGCCAATTGCTTCAAGGAGTTGTGCAGAGAAGCAGACGCCAATTCCTGGGGACAAGCTTATCGCGTCGTAATGGCGAAGATCAAGGGCCCAGCTACACCAGCTGAAATGTGCCCTGAAAAGCTGGAGGTAATTGTGAACGGCCTCTTTCCGAATCACGGTTTAACCCCATGGCCACCTACGCCGTACGTTGACGGGGTAGAAGTAGCTGCCGGCGCAAACCGGGTGTCTAACGAGGAACTCCTTACAATAGCCAAAGGACTAAAAGTGAAGAAAGCCCCTGGTCCAGATGGTATCCCCAACATGGCATTGAAAGCGGCGATCGAAGCGTTTCCGGACATGTTCAGGATAACGATACAGAAATGTCTGGTGGATAGCTACTTCCCAGACATTTGGAAGATCCAGAAGCTGGTGTTGCTGCCAAAGCCTGGCAAGCCGCCAGGGACCCAGCATCGTATCGACCGATATGCCTGCTGGATACGCTTGGCAAACTCCTGGAGAAAATCATCTTAAACAGGCTGATAAAGTGTACGGAAAGCGAGAGTGGTCTGTCTAATAGGCAGTTCGGGTTTCGGAAAGAGAAGTCGACTGTGGATGCAATCCGGACAGTCATTGCGAATGCGGAGAAAGCCTCAAAGCAGAAGAGAAGAGGTAATCGTTACTGCGCCGTGGTAGCTATAGACGTGAAGAACGCATTCAATAGCGCCAGCTGGGAAGCCATCGCCACTGCACTACACAACATGAGGGTCCCTGACTATCTGTGCAAGGTTCTGAAAAGCTACTTCCAGAATCGAGTCTTGGTCTACGAGACAAACCAGGGTCAGAGATCGGTTAGAGTCACGGCGGGTGTGCCACAGGGCTCCATACTCGGCCCAACGTTGTAATATTATGTATGACGGAGTGTTAAGACTTGATCTACCCGGAGGAGTAGAGATCGTCGGTTTCGCGGATGACGTCGTCCTTTCGATAACCGGTGAGACCTTGGAAGAAGTAGAGATGCTGACGGCGGAGACGATCGGTTCCATCGAGGCCTGGATGAGTGAAGTAAAGCTGCGGTTGGCTCACCATAAGACAGAGGTAGTGCTAGTCAGCAACTGTAAAGCAGTTCAACGGGCCGAAATTAACGTCGGCGGACAGGTTATCCCGTCAAAGCGTGTGTTAAAACACCTGGATGTGATGGTGGACGACCGATTGAATTTCAATTGCCACGTCGACTATGCCTGTGAGAAGGCAGCGAAAGTTGTTAATTCTGTATCCAGGATTATGCCGAACATCGGTGGACCGAGCAGCAACAGCAAACGTCTTCTAGCGGGAGTATCCTCTTCGATACTTAGATACGGAGTTCCGGCCTGGGCTACAGCGCTGAAACAAAACTTTCATCGAACAAAACTTGCGGAATCGAACAAAACTTTCGAGCACGTCCCGGCTCATGGCTATTCGTGTGGCGAGCGCGTACAGGACGATATCGTCGGAAGCAGTCTGCATTATCGCCGGGATGGTTCCCATACACATCACCCTGGCAGAGGATGTAGAGTGTTACCGGAGAAGAGGCACTGCAAACGTGAGGAAGACAATCAGAGCGGACTCGTTGGCTAAGTGGCAGCAAGAGTGGAATGACGCGGACAAGGGTAGATTGACCTACCGGCTTATCCCAGATGTGTCGGTATGGATGTCCAGAAAACACGAAGATGTGAACTTCTACCTAACACAGTTCTTGTCAGGTCATGGATGCTTCAGACAGTATTTGTATCGATTCGGCCATGCAGAGTCCCCATTCTGTCCGACATGCCCAAACAACGAGGAGACACCGGAGCACGTGATATTCGACTGTCCGCGATTTGAAGAAGTACGTGGTGACATGCTAGCGAGCGCTGCTGTAAATCTGAGTCCCAATAACGTAGTAGAGAGAATGTGTCAGGACGAAACCGTATGGAATGCGGTGAACAGAGCGGTCACGCGGATCATGTCAGCTCTCCAGCGGAGATGTCCGAAACGGCGAGTGGGCTTATGGTATGGTTGCCCCCGTCCCGTTAAAACCTTGGCAGGCCTCCAAGTACGTTCCGAACTCGCCACCTTAGCCGGTGGAAGTAGGCTCAGTTGAACATTCCTGACTAGTGCCGATCTGGCTCTGAACACGGTTCCCCATAAAGGACCGTGTCAACCCTAGCATGGCCTCACTGCTTGCAAAGATCATCATGGGATCACGACGGCAACTACTTACGACGGGCGAAGATAGCGGCTTGGAAGGGGACCCAACCAGATGGAGAAGAACAACAATTACACAACAACGGAGGTAGCAGATGATAAGGATGCGAGCGCATTCATAAGGAGCAGCAGGTTGACACGTTCGCCGGTAGAAACTTTTAGTATCGCGGCAACGGATAACAGCAGCACGCCACGAGGTGGGCAACATGGACTCTTCGGAGCAAAAGGGGTAACGAGTCAAATGTCCACACCAAGCGGTAGCACTAAAGGAGGGCCCCCGGTGTCTACACCGAGCAGCAGCACCACTCAAGAAGGCCTACAACTTGCGAGGCCCAAGGTGTCAATGGTGGAGTTGAACAGGAAGGTCATCGAGCTGCACGAATACGTAAAAGGCCGTAACAACGTGCACACTGAGATTAAGCAAAGGGTGTCGAGCCTCAGGTATGCCGTGTTGGAAGCTGACCGCGAGCACACAGCGTTGCGTAAGAGAGCTGAGACTGCTGAAAAGGCTTTGAAGCTGGCTTTGGAGCAGATTGCGGCGGTGGAAGCATCAACGGAGTTACAGGAGACGCCGAAAGGACGCAGAAATAAGAACTCGAACAAGCGGGATAGAGAAACACCAGGCGAGGAGGAACGCCCGTAGAAGACAAAGAATGTTCAAGGTAGCGAGGAGTTGAGCGACGAGAGAGCCAACAGCGATTGGAACGTCGTCAAAAATCGCAAGGAGAAGAAGAAAAATCAGCCCAAAAAGGAGGAAACGAAAGGGAAAAATCGGATCGAAAAAGGTAGAAAGCCGGCCCGAGACGAAAGGAGATCCAAAGAGAACAGGCAAGAACGCCGTCTGCCCCATCGAGAGAGACACATGGGAGACGCCCTGCTGGTCAAGGCAAACGACCAACAGTCGTACGCAGCAATCCTCAAGAAAGTCCGAGAGGATCCGGAGTTGAAGGAACTGGGTGAGAACGTGGTGAGAACCAGGTGCACTCAGCAAGGAGATATGCTCTTTGAGCTGAAGAAGGATCCGGCGATTAAAAGTTCTGCCTACCGAGAGCAGTTCGCCAAGTCATTGGGCGACCTCGTCGGGGATGGTGGGAACGTGAAAGCTTTGTGCCAGGAAGCAACGATCGAATGCCGATACCTGGACGAGATCACAACAGTGGAGGAGCTTGGTCGTGAACTGAAGACGCAATGCGAATTGGGAGAAGAGGTTCTAACGATCCGTCTGACGAAGGGGTACCAAGGCACACAAACAGCGATGATTCGACTGTCGGTGCCTGCGGCTAGCAAATTGTTGAAGGTAGGCAAGGTACGAGTTGGGTGTTCGGTGTGCCCGCTGAGGGTCGCCGCCCGAATAGCAAAGAGTGACCGCAAACGGGTGAAATGCTTCAAGTGCATGGGCTTTGGACACATATCGGCCAACTGCAAAGGCCCAGACAGATCTGAACAATGCAGAAAATGCGGTGAGAAGGGACACTTTGCGAAGGACTGCTCGCAAGCGCCAAAGTGCATGCTTTGCACAGCGGAAGAAGGAAACGTCCATTCGACGGGTGGGTACAAGTGCCCTGCATATAAGAAGGCGATCGCAGGCCAACAGTAATGGAGATAATGCAGATCAACCTGAATCATTGTGATACCGCACAGCAACTGTTGAGGCAGTCAACAACGGAAGCAAAGTGCGATGTTGCGATTATTGCAGAGCCGTACCGAGTTCCTCTCGGTAACAACAACTGGGTGGCAGATAGCACGGGAACGGCTGCTATACAAGTGATGGGAAGATTTCCTATTCAGGAAGTGATTGCGAGCACGTACGAAGGTTTCGTAATCGCCAAAATCAACGGTATCTTCATATGCAGCTGCTATGCACCCCCAAGGTGGACAGCGGAGAAATTCGACCGGATGCTGGAGGAGTTAGCCGACAAGCTGGTTGGACGTAGGCCAGTACTGATCGGCGGAGACTTCAATATGTGGGCCGTGGAGTGGGGTAGCTAGCTAACCAACGCAAGAGGTTACAGCCTGCTGGAAGCACTAGCGAGGTTGGAGGTCCAACTGTGCAACGTTGGCACCGTAAGCACATTCAGGAAAGACGGGCGGGAGTCGATCATCGACATTACCTTCTGCAGTCCATCGCTAGCACGCACCATGAACTGGAAAGTGAGCGAAGAGTACACCCACAGTGATCACCAGGCGATCTGCCACAGCGTTGGCCAACGGAACCCTACGGCCATGCAGAGAAACAGAACATGCGAGCGAAAGTGGAAGACTAAAGCCTTCGACAGGGACCTCTTCGTCGAGGCACTCCGTGCGGACAGCGACACCCCAGATCTAGATGCGGTAGAGCTGACAAGAGTGATTACAAGGGCATGCGACACTACAATGCCACGAAAACGGGAGCCTAGGTACAGACGACGTCCTGTACATTGGTGGAACGAGAGACTCGGCACCCTCCGTGCTGCCTGTCTAAGAGCCAGAAGACGCTACCAGAGAGCAAGAAACCCCCCGGATAGGGAGGAGCGGAAGTTAGCGTTCCAGGAAGCCAGAGCCGCATTTAAAAAGGAGATAATCGTGAGCAAGTCGAACTGTCACAAGGAGCTATGCCGAGAGGCCGACGCAAACCCCTGGGGTGACGCGTACCGAGTCGTGATGGCAAAGATTAAAGGTCCAGCGACGCCAGCAGAAATGTGTCCAGACAAGCTGAAGGTAATCGTGGAGGGTCTCTTTCCGAAGCACGACCCAACGACGTGGCCACCAACACCGTATGGTGAGGAGGAACAAGCAAGTGCGGAAGCTCAACAGGTCTCCAATGCCGAGCTAGAGGCAGTAGCGAAAAAACTAAAAGGAAACAAAGCCCCGGGTCCGGACGGGATCCCCAATGTGGCGTTAAAATCGGCGGTCCTAGCTTACCCCGACATGTTCAGGACAGTGATGCAGAAATGTTTGGAAGAAGGCCACTTCCCAGACATATGGAAGGTGCAGAAACTGGTTTTACTGCCGAAGCCAGGAAAACCGCCGGGGGATCCAGCATCGTTTAGACCGATATGCCTGCTGGACACACTTGGGAAGCTGCTGGAGAAGGTCATCCTTAACAGGGTGGTGCCGTTCACAGAAGGAGAACGTGGACTGTCACAGCTGCAGTTTGGATTCCGGAAGGAAAAGTCGACGGTGGATGCTATCCGGACGGTTCTAGAGAAGGCCGAGAAGGCGTCCAAACAGAAGAGGAGAGCCGTAGCACTGCATAGAATGCGGGTTCCAGACTACTTGTGTCAGATCTTGAAAAGTTACTTCCAGAACAGAGTCTTGGTGTACGACACCGAAGCTGGACAGAGGAGTATGAAAGTGACGGCGGGAGTTCCACAAGGCTCCATCCTCGGGCCAACGCTGTGGAACGCTATGTACAACGGAGTGCTTACGTTGCAGCTACCCACAGGCGTCGTGCTCGTGGGTTTCGCGGACGATATCGTCCTATCAGTAATAGGCGAGACACCGGAAGAGGTGGAAATGTTGGCGGCAGAATCGATCGGCATCATCGAAAACTGGATGGATGGAGTCAAGCTAAAGATAGCCCACCACAAAACGGAGGTACTTTTGGTGAGCAACTGCAAGGCAGTGCAGCGAGTGGAAATCTCCGTCGGAGAACACGTAGTAGCGTCGAAGCGAGAGCTGAAGCACCTGGGTGTGATGATCGACGATCGGCTAAACTTTAACAGCCACGTAGACTATGCCTGTGAGAAGGCGGCGAAGGCGATTAATGCACTGTCGAGGATTATGCCAAACACCGGTGGTCCGAGAAGCAGCAAGAGGCAATTGCTAGCTAGCGTGTCATCTTCGATACTGCGGTACGGAGTCCCAGCGCTGAAAACAAAGCGAAATCGGGTGAAGCTAAACAGCGCGTTCCGGCTCATGGCCATGCGAGTAGCGAGCGCGTATAGAACAATATCGTCGGAGGCAGTTTGTGTGATTGCAGGGATGATCCCGATCTTCATCACCTTGGAGGAGGACATCGAGTGCTACGAGCGGAGGAGGACCAGCCAAGTGAGGTCGTTGGTGCGAACGGCCTCAATGACAAAGTGGCAACAGGAATGGGATTCCACGGAGAAAGGGAGATGGACCCATCGGCTCATCCCTGATGTGTCGACTTGGGTGAACAGGAAGCACGGAGAAGTGTACTTTCACCTAACCCAGTTTTTGTCTGGTCACGGCTGCTTCAGGCAGTACCTACATCGGTTTGGCCATGCCGCTTCGCCCTTCTGCCCGGAGTGCGAGAACGTGGAGGAGACACCGGAGCACGTAGTGTTCATCTGCCCCAGATTCGAGGAAGTAAGAAGATCGATGCCGGCATTAAGCGTGGACAACGTCGTCGACGAGATGTGCCGCACTGAAGAGCCGTGGAATGCGATCAGCAGGGCAATCACAAAAATGCTGACGGAGTTGCAGAGGAAGTGGAGGAGCGATCAGCAAGCTGGGATCGCTTGAAGAGTAAGTGCACAAACGAGGAGCACAGTTTAGAAGCGACAAAAAGTGCATGAGCACTATAACAGAAAAGCGCATGAGCGCATTGCCCCCCTGGAGCAGTCGCATCAGTGGTACCAGGGGGATCGAGGCATCTAGGTGTAGCAGAGTTTTTCCAATCGGTTTTCTCTGCTGGGGAGGTTGGGAGGAAAAAAAAAACACACACGCACACACACACACACACACACACACACACACACACACACACACACACACACACACACACACACACACACACACACACACACACACACACACACACACACACACACACACAGGTGGGAGCTAGGGGCTTGTTCCCTAGCACCAATGAAAAACCACCAGTTGGCACTTTTTCTGCCCCCTATACCCTCTAGGAGGTGGAAAAGTGACCGAGCGCCTAACTCCATAGGTGGCTCAAAAGAAGGCGTGCCGCTGAGTACATTAGGACCGATACCAGTTAGGTCCTAATTACGGTATACTGGCTGCAAAGACTAGGATTTCCCAAGGATTTAATCAACACGACGCTATGGAGCTGGTTTGCGTATTATTCCACTTCCTTACTAAGAATGGGTGACACCGTTCTGAAACGGCATTTGGGCTAATGGTAGGCTTGCCCCCGTCTCGTTAAAACCGTGGCAGGCCTCGTAGTACGTTCAAAACTCGCCACCTTAGATGGTGGAAAGTAGGCTCAGTTGAAGATTCCTGACTAGCGTCGATCGGCTCTGATCACGGTACCCCATGAAGGACCGTGACAACCTTATCATGGCCTCCCTGTTACATAGACAGCCATGAGATCAATAGACGACTACTTACGACGAGTGGAGATAGCGGCTCGGAGGGGGGACCCGAAAAGCAGGGATAAAGATAACGACAACAACAACATCAACGGCAAAGGTGCGGAGAATCCGTTCGCAAGAAGCGGTCTGGCGAGGTCGCCGACAGAACAGAACCAGCAGATGCAACAACAGCAGCTGGAGCAACAGGAGCGGGAACAAGAGCTGCACGAGCAGCAGAAGCAGAAGCAGCAGGAACTGTGTGACCAACAGCAGCGCGAACAAGAACAGAATGAGAAGCAGCAGCAACGGCAGCTGCGAAGCGCATGGAATGTGCTTCCAAAACAATCAAAGGTGGAAGCTGCGAAAACTGTAGCGGACGAACTCCGTGAGTTCGTTGACAAAAGGCACAACGTGCACAAGGATATCAAGGACCTCGTTGCAAGGATCCAAGGTAGCCTTGGGTCAGCCATCAAAGATTGGAGAAGGCTGATGCAGAGAGCGGAAGCTGCTGAAACCGAGTTGGCGGCGACTAATAACGCCCTGGCAGCAGCGGTACTACAACAGGCAAAAACCGGAACAGCCCCCGGTAGAGGTACCAAGACGAAAGGAAAGCCATTGGGGATGGATAGCACACCAGCATTCACCCCAAAGAGAACCAGATCATCACCTGGAGATAAAGGCTCGCAGCACCCAAAAAACAAAAGAATGCGGATGCAAGACCGACGAACGAAGTGCAAACGCAAAAACCTATCAGGAGGAGGAAGAAAGGTGAAGCGGTCATCGTAAAAACCAGCGAAGACACGTACGCCGACGTCTTGCGGGCCATGAGAACGGATCCGCAACTCAAGGAGTTTGGTGATGACGTCCAGAAGATCAGATGAACCCAGGCAGGAGACATGATCTTCGAGTTGAAAAGAGACTCGAAAAACAGAAGCTCAGCGTATAAAGAGCTTACAGAGAGAGTAATGGGCGAAAAGGTGCACGTGAAAGCCATGTGTCCCGAAGCGACGCTCCAATGCAAGGATTTGGACGAGATCACCACCGAGGAGGAAGTGAGACTCGCCATGAGGGATCAATGTAACTTGGAAGGCGTGGAAATGACGGTACGCTTGAGAAGAGGACCGTTTGGAACGCAGGCAGCGTCGATAAAGCTTCCAGTAGACGCAGCCAACAAAGCGATGACAATCGGCAAAATCAAAGTCGGTTGTTCAGTTTTCCCACTGAGGTTCTCCCAGCGACCGGAAGGGTGCTACAGGTGTCTGGAATACGGCCACCTGGCGCGGAACTGCAAAGGAATCGACAGGAGTAAGCTGTGCAGGTGGTGCGGTCAGGAAGGTCACAAGGCGCAAGACTGCAACAACGAGCAAAGATGTCTGTTTTGTGTCGACAAAAGTCGCAACAGACACGCAACGGGAGGCCCTAGATGTCCGGCCTTTAAGCAGGCGAGAGGTACTAAACCGCAGTAGAGGTAACTCAACTAAACCTCAACCATTGCGACACAGCACAACAGTTGCTGTGGCAATCCGTATCGGAGTCGAAGTGCGATGTGGCTATCCTTTCTGAGCCGTATCGTATACCAGCTGGAGACGGTAACTGGATCGCAGATAAGGCGAAGACAGCAGCTATATGGACGATGGGGAAGTATCCCATCCAGGAAGTAGTGTACCAGGCAAACGAAGGCTTCGTGATCGCCAAAATTAACGGAGTTTTTGTTTGTAGCTGCTACGTACCTCCTCGGTGGACTACAGAACGGTTCAACCAGATGCTAGACGAGATAACCGACAAGCTAGCCGACCGGAGACCGGTCGTAATCGCCGGTGACTTTAATGCCTGGGCGATTGAGTGGGGCAGCCGTCTCACCAACCCAAGAGGGCGTGTTCTGCTAGAAGCGCTAGCAAAGCTCGACGTGGACTTGGCCAACGTAGGAAGCACCAGCACCTACCGAAGGGATGGTCGAGAATCAATAATCGGCATCACCTTCTGTAGTCCCGTGCTGGCGCGAAACATAAACTGGAGAGTTTGCGACGGATACACTCACAGCGACCACCAGGAGGTCCGGTATAGTATTGGATCACGGCCAGGGAGTACACTAACTGGCAGTCAACCTCGCGATCGAATGTGGAAGACGAAGCAGTTAAACAAGGAGCTGTTCGTCGAAGCTCTCAGAAGAGAAGTTCCGGGGTCGAATCTAAGGCCGGAGGAGCTAACGGCAGCGCTGGTGCGTGCTTGCGACACAACCATGCCTAGAAAGTTCGAGCCGAACCATAGACGTCGTCCGGCATACTGGTGGAATGAAGCGCTTCGGGACCTCCGGAGAGCCTGCCTCAAAGCCAGGAGACGAATGCAAAGAGCTAGAACCGACGGCGAGAGAGAAGAACGTAGAGTAGTGCTGCGAGCCGCAAAAGCTGCTCTGAAGGAGGAGATCAAGCGGAGCAAGAAAACAAGCTTTAAGGAGTTGTGCCGGGATGCTGATGCAAACCCATGGGGAGATGCATACAGAGTGGCGATGGCCAAAATCAGAGGCCCAGCGGTACCCGCTGAGACATGCCCAGAGAAGCTGCAAGTTATCGTCGAAGGGTTGTTCCCTCAACACGAGCCTACGATATGGCCACCGACTCCATACGGCCATACAGGCGAGGAGAGAGTGAGTATCACCAACGGCGAGCTGATAGCAGCGGCCAAGAAAATGAAGGCGAAGAAAGCGCCCGGCCCGGATGGTATCCCCAACATAGCGTTGAGAACAGCTGTCGAGGCCAACCCAGATATGTTCCGGACATCTCTGCAGATCTGCCTAGATGAGGGTTGTTTCCCGTCTCAGTGGAAAAGGCAAAAACTGGTACTGCTACCGAAACCAGGCAAGCCCCCCGGTGAACCAGGTTCATTCCGGCCGATATGCTTGCTGGATACGCTCGGCAAGCTGCTAGAAAGAGTCATCCTCAATAGGCTGACAACTTTCACGGAAGGAGAGCATGGTCTGTCGGGGATGCAATTCGGATTCCGAAGAGGGAAGTAAACGATAGATGCTATCCAGGCGGTTGTTGCTACAGCCGACAAAGCAAGGACGAAAAAACGACGAGGTAACCGCTTCTGTGCCGTCGTCAAGATCGATGTGAAGAATACATTTAACAGCGCAAGCTGGGAAGCCATCGCTACAGCGCTGCACGAGATGAAGGTTCCGGACTACCTCTGCAGGATTCTCAGTAGCTACTTCGAAAACCGGACTCTGTGCTACCATACTAGTGCAGGGCAAAAGAGCGTCACGATAAGTGCAGGCGTCCCACAGGGGTCTATCCTAGGTCCGACGTTGTGGAACGCAATGTACAACGGGGTGCTGACACTGCAGCTACCGACAGGCGTCAAAATCGTCGGATTCGCGGACGATATCACGTTGGTGGTAGTTGGCGAGTCCCTAGAAGCAGTGGAGATACTTGCTACGGAGGCGGTAGATGCTGTTGAGAGCTGGATGCAGAGGAAGAAACTATCCATAGCCCACCAGAAAACGGCGCTGGTGCTGTTCAGCAACTGCAAGGTGGTGCAGAAGGCTGCAATCATAGTCGGGGAACATGCCATAGACTCCAAGCGGGAATTGAAGCATCTCGGCGTTATGATCGACGACCGGTTAAATTTCAATAGCCACGTCGATTATGCCTGCGGAAAAGCAGCAAAGGCGATCACAGCATTGTCGAGGATCATGCCGAACAACTCGGCAATCAGCAGTAACAAGAGGCGGTTACTAGCTAGCGTGTCCACATCGATCCTAAGGTACGCTGGTCCGGCTTGGGCGACCGCAACAAAAACTAGGAGGAATCGCGTTCAGCTCTGCAGCACGCACAGACTGATGGCCATGAGAGTGGCGAGCGCCTATCGCACGATATCATCGGATGCGGTGTGCGTGATCGCCGGAATGGTCCCTATCGTCTTCGTTCTGGAAGAGGACAAAGAGTGCTACGAGGCCAGGGGCGCTAGAGGAGCTCGGAAGGCAGCGCGAGTCGTCACGATGGCGAAGTGGCAACACGAGTGGAATACCACAGCGAAGAGAAGGTGGACCTACCGGCTTATTCCAAATTTGGTAGAATGGGTAAACAGAGATCATGGGGAAGTGAATTTCCATTTGACGCAGTTCTTGTCAGGTCATGGCTGCTTCAAGAAATACCTGCACCGGTGCGGACACGCAGGGTCGCCGTTCTGCCCTGAGTGCGGAGATGTCGAGGAATCGCCGGAACACGTTGTTTTCGAGTGTCCACGTTTCACTGTGGAGCGCAGCGAGATGACAGCAATCTGCGGTGCTGGTATAAGGGCCGACAACATTGTGACTAGAATGTGCCGCAACGAAGCCTGCTGAAACGCGGTGAATGCTGCGGTGGTAAAGATAATGTCGTTTCTCCAGCGGAAATGGCGAGAGCAGCAAATGAATGATCGAAGAGACAATCCGGGGCAAACGTAGTAGTTCCGTCCGCGTGTGGTAGATCCGCCGTCGGGGACTACCGGTGTCGTGAGCGATTAAGGTGTGGAGCTTACTGGCTCTCGGTCGGTATTCGGGAGAACTTCCTACGTCGGGGAACTCTCTGTCGGAGTAGGATAGATCCACTGCCGGGGAGTATCCGAGTAGTGCGCGTGAAGTCATTGTGCTCAATGGCACACGGGCGGTAACGGGAGAACGTCTTTCGTCGGGGACTTCTCTGTCGGAGTAATACAGATCCACCGCCGGGGACTGTCAGAGTAGAGCGATCGGGAAGAAGCACCGGAGCATGGTCGTCAGGGCGCCTGTGAACCGGAAGCCGTCTCCAACCGGAATCGCAGGACTGACCTTGGCATCTGCCCGGGAAGTCGGTTGCGGGAGAAGTTTCAGTGTCGGGAAACTCTTCGTCGGGTAGGATATATCCACCGTCGCACACTGGGGCAGGATTGAAAATACACGGAAAAAACCTCTAGCTCGTCGAGATGTCGAGATACGCACTTGGTGTCTTCAGAGAAAATATTTCTATGAACAAGGTCGATATTCTGAACGGTAGCATATTTTTCTTACGTTATTCGCATAAAAGTCCTATAAGTCATTTTGGCCATCTTTCATTTTAGCGGTATGGTGTCTTCGGCAAAGTTGTTCGGTTATCTATATATATAAAAATGCAGTGGCATACGTGGGACCGCGCATAACTTGCAAACGGAAGGTTCGATTTTGGTCGTCTTAGTTTTGTTCTGTTAGTTTTCACCCAAGGAAGGTTTATGAGGCCTAAAACATGGACAAATTGAGAGTTTTCGAAAATCGATTTTCTATACTTCTTCCACCGGGGACTTGGGCTTGGCTAGAAACTTGAAACGTCAAAAAACGCAGTAGGCAAGACAAAGTTTGCCGGGTACAGCTAGTTTATGATAAAAAAGTTTGCCGAAGACGTCAAATTTCCAAAGCCTACTGTTCTTGAGATATTAGTCGTTTTATTAAATACCTACCTAAAATCGAGTTTTTTCATTAAATTACGTTTGTAAACAAATTTAATGTCCGTTTTCGAGTTATAATAATGAAAAATACTAAAATAAAACATAGGGTGACAATGGGTATTATCGGCAGGTTTGTTCTCTTCGTCATGGGGGGTTTTTGTTAGCTAAATTGCCTGAAACTTTGCCATATAATTCAGCTTAGTTAGGAAGGATTTGAGACCAACTCTGAGTTCCATAAGTTTCAAAAAACCCCCTAAGACGAAGAGAACAAAACGGCCGAGAATAGGTAATTTCCCCTATGTAAAATAAGTTAATTGGAAAAACCAAAATATGCATTGATTTTTCATAGAAAGTTCCTGAAAATCACGCAAAATGTATATAGGACGTTCTTGCAGTCGGGCAAGTTCGGGCAAGTTTTTTTCATCGGCGATCACCTAAAAAATGCATAAGTTTCCATGCAAATTTTTTTCACCGATATGATATTTGATGATTTTTTTTAAATAGCGTTCAAAGTTTACTGTTTTGTGTGAATTAGTACAACATTTTTGCACATATTTTACCGTGTTGTATGTTGCCAAGTGAACCATGAGAAGTATAAATGCAATCTAGTTACAGGTTTAGTCATTTTTAAGCGCCAAACAAATTGTAAAACACAAAAATGTCCTAAAGACGCCATTTAGCCTTGGTTTTATCATTATCTTATATAATTTTATTTAATAGAAATATTTTTAGTGTGTTCAATGATCTAAAAACTCACTTTTATTGGCGTTTCGGACATTTTTGTGTTTTACAATTTGTTTGGAGCTTAAATATGACTAAACCTGTAACTAGATTGCATTTATACTTCTCATGGTTCACTTGGCAACATACAACATGATAAAATATGTACAAAAATGTTGTAATAATTCACACAAAACAGTAAACTTTGAACGCTATTTAAAAAAAATATCAAATATCATGTCGGTGAAAAAAATTTACATGAAAGCTTATGCATTTTTTAGGTGATCGCCGATGAAAAAACTTGCCCGAACTTGCCCGACTGCAAGAACGTCCTATATACATTTTGCGTGATTTTCAGGAACTTTCTATGAAAAATCAATGCATATTTTGTTTTTTCCTACTAATTTATTTTACATATGTTTTATTTTAGCATTTTTCATTATTATAACTCGAAAACGGACATTGAATTTGTTTACAAACGTAATTTAATGAAAAAACTCGATTTTAGGTAGGTATTTTATAAAACGACTAATATCTCAAGAACAGTAGGCTTTGGAAATTTGACGTCTTCCACAAACTTTTTTATCATAAATAGCCGAACAACTTTGCCGAAGACACCATACCGCTAAAATGAAAGATGGCCAAAATGACTCATAGGACTTTTATGCGAATATCGTAAGAAAAATATGCTACCGTTCAGAATATTGACCTTGTTCATAGAAATATTTTCTCTGAAGACACCAAGTGCGTATCTCGACATCTCGACGAGCTAGAGGTTTTTTCCGTGTATTTTCAATCCTGCCCCAGTGTGCGTCGGGGACTATCCGAGTCGTGCGCGGAAACCTCGAGTGCTGATTGGCACTCGGGCGGCACCGGGAGGGCATCGTTCTTCGGGGCACATCAGTAGGAGCCGATGAACTCAGCGTGGCTTTAGAATAACAAATTTGTGGTACTAACATAGAGTTTGCCGCTCAATGGCGGTACGTTAAGCAATAACAAGCTAACAGGAGCCGAAAGGCTAAGAACGAATAGAATAACAAATTTCAAAAATAGCATGTATGTCGCTTAGTGGCGATACTGTAATATTAACAGCATACTAATGAAGCGCATAGCATGAAGAAAACTAGGATAACGAATTGGTGATGGTGCACAAGGCACATAACGCCTCCCCTCCGAAGAAATACTGCATGGTGGTACCGGAGGGGAATTTAAGGTGGAGGTGAACTAGGAGAGTGTTTTTAGTGGGTAGGCGCACATTCGAATCCCACACAGCGTCTTTAGAAGATTTTTGGACTCCTAGAATAAAAAAAACACACACACACACACACACACACAGCCAGTCTCCAACCGGAATCTCAGGACTGACCTTGACGCCGACCCGGGAAGATCGGTTCGGAAGAACTTCCATCGCCGGGGAACTCTTCGTCGGAGTAGGATGGGTCCACCGCCGGGGGCTATCCGAGTAGCGAGAGACCGTGGTGAACTGATAGTTTTGGACTAACAGGAGCCGAAGTAAGTCGCTTAATGGCGAAAAAACGTAGAAGATTAACAAATTGCAAATTAACAAATTAACAAATTGTAATGTGCACGGACTGGAGTTGAAGTGTCGCTGAATGGCGACAAAAATGGGAAAATAACAAATTCACTAACAGGAGCTAAATGGCTCAGCACGACGCATGTAGCACGCTGATCGGTGAAACGCTAGAAATTAAACAAATTAATAGCAAGAGCTAAATGGCTCAGCATGAAGGTAGCGAAAGAGCTTAGGAAACTATAACAATAAAAGCGTAGAATAACAAATTGGTGATGGTGCACAAGGCACAAAACGCCTCCCCTCCGAAGAAATACTGCATGGTGGTACCGGAGGGGAATTTAAGGTGGAAGTGAACTAGGAGAGTGTTTTAACCGTTTTGTGTCCGACAAACTTTTTGCTTTTTTCTACACCGTGCTTTTTAAATGGGCGCTGGGTACCCGGGTACCCCGTCGGCCACATAAGGGTTAAGTGGGTAGGCGCACATTCGAATCCCACACAGCGCCTTTAGAAGATTTTTTGACTCCTAGAATTTAAAAAAAAAACACACACACACACACACACACGCGCGGAGGTGGGAGCTGGACACTTGTTCCCTAGCGCCAATGAAAAACCACCAGTTGGTACTTTTTCTGCCCCCAACACACAACAGGCGGCGGAAAAGTGACCGAGCGCCTAACCCCATAGGTGGCTCAAAAGAAGGCGTGCCGCTGAGCACATTAGGACCGATACCAGTAAGGCCCTATGAAGAGGAGAAAGGTGATGACTCATGGAGAAAGTGATTTTGGAATGCTAGGTGGGAAATTGTCGAAGTTAAAATTGAAATTATTGTCGGAATATTGTGCGGATTAAAGTAGGAGATTTTTGATTGCTGATAAGGTAGAGGGTAAATGAATTAGATGGATAAAAAGTTAAATACTTACCTATATGTTTTGTAGTATATATCGCTGAGGTGTGATAAAGACCCTTGTTGAGCGACGTACCGTTACGCAGTGGCTCATAATTAGTGAGTAACAAATAATATTGAATTATTCCAAATATTGAATTCTGATGCTTAATTTAGTAGGGTAAAGGAGGATTCATTCATTAACTATTGGGTACGTTCGGATTGGCCAAAGAGATATCAGTATTTTGTAAGTATACGATTGTATAGGATAATTAAGTATTCTAATTAAAGGTCATTTGCAGTTTGAGCTGTCTACACCAAGATTGCTACAGAAATTGATTTCCACTAATCCGAACAAACTCAAAAAAATACTGAGGTATTTGAGTGCTGTTAGTCATGAGCAAGATCGGGGAAACCTCGTCAAGACCTGCAAACGTCACGGTGTGTCTTGGATGTGCTGCAGGATGCAACCAGTCGGATTCGGTGGAGGACATGGTGCAATGTGACACCTGCGAGTCGTGGTGGCACTATGCATGCGCGAAGGTCGACGAAGCAATCAAAGATAAAAGCTGGAGTTGCGTCAAATGTCCCCCCAGAAAGACACGTTCCCGATCTGGTAAGTCATCCAAAACAAAAGCTTCTGGAAGTTCTTCATCGAGTATACGGAGGGCGCAGTTGCAGTTAGAACTGAAGCGATTAGAGGAAGAAGGTCAACTTGCTGACAGACTGTATCAGGAGAGAGAGAAAGAAGAAAGAAAAGCCAGGGAAGAAGAAGCTGCGCGTAGAGAAAAACGTTTCGCAGAAAAGCAGGCTAGGGAAGAAGATTTGTTGCAGAAACGTTTCGCACTTTTGCAAACGCTGACAGAACTTGACGATGATGTAAGTGAAGGCAGGAGCGAAGATGGTCAGAGTAGCGTAGTTACAAGCAAAAGTAAGGTTGAAAATTGGATGAGTCGGCACATGCAGGGAAATAGCTCTGG
The DNA here is from genome assembly GCF_035046485.1 of Aedes albopictus. Lineage (NCBI taxonomy): Eukaryota > Metazoa > Arthropoda > Insecta > Diptera > Culicidae > Aedes > Aedes albopictus. The sequence goes on from NC_085138.1 coordinate 214,708,787, forward strand.
GTTAGGTAAAGCTAATTGCCAAACGGAGGCTTCGCCAGCTAACGCGACGTATTCTAATGATCTAGTTACTAAGCGAGGATGCACGGTTACGCTTCCGACAACTTCAACAGTCAAAGTCTTGGGTCAAGGGGTGGCGGCGTCGGGTGAAGTGCGAAATAACAGTGTGAAGCAACAAGTGTGTGATAATTTGGCGATGATACCGTATCCTATGAGATCACATTTGGAATTTGCGGAGAGAATGGTGGGATTCGCCGGTGGATCCCCTGGCGTCGGAGAAGTTGGTGGTTTGGTCGATGCAACGATACAGCGGAATGCCGAGGAAGCTGTACACTCAGACGGTGAACAAGTTCGTTCGATAAGTCGCATAGATCCCAGCACGCGGATAGCTGTTTCTCCCTTGGGCAACAATCCATTAAACAGTACACCGTTATCCGGAAGACTGACAGCTGGGCCTTCAGCTCAACAATTAGCGGCCAGACACGTAGTACCGAAAGATTTGCCAATACTTTTCGGAGATCCGGTTGATTGGCCGCTCTTCATTAGTGCGTACAAAACCTCTACCGATTTGTGCGGCTTCAGTGAAGGAGAAAATTTGATGCGCCTTCAGCGATGTTTGAAAGGAAATGCATTGGATGCAGTAAGGAGTCATCTGTTGTTACCATCGACCGTTCCTCTTATCATGTCTACTTTGACTACCTTATTCGGTCGTCCAGAGCTGATAGTCCACAACCTCCTCTCCAAAGTGCGTGAGTTACCACCTCCGAAGGCCGATAAGTTAGAAACCCTTGTCAGCTACGGGCTATCAGTTCAGAATCTATGTGGGCACATTCGTGCTTCAGGGTTGGACCATCATCTGAACAATCCTAGCCTTCTTCAAGAGCTTGTTGGAAAGCTTCCTGCCTCGATTAAACTTGACTGGGCGTTGTACAAACGCTACTTGCCAGTAGTTGACTTGGGACGTTTTGGAGATTATATGGCATCAATGGTGGCAGCTGCAAGTGATGTCATAATCCCTGTACCTATCGAATCAACTAGAACTGAACGACCTAAATCCAAAAGTTTTGTCAGTGCACATGTACAGGATGAACAAGCTGAAGACTACAAAATGAAATTTTCTCCAAACGCTACTGTTACGGACCAAAAGGAAGGAGCGGAAGAAATCCACTGTCTGTTGTGTAACAAATCGGGGCACAAGCTACGCGACTGTGGCGAATTCAAAAGGCAATCGTTGGCTGGGCGCTGGGAAATCTCAGAACGATATAATCTCTGCAAGCGTTGTTTAATCCCACATGGAAGATGGCCGTGCAAGGCGAAGTTAGACTGTGGCGTAGGAGAATGCAGAGATCGTCATCATAGCTTGTTACATCCTGGGAAGCCAACCCGAACGTCCATACCCTCATCCACGGCTCATTCTGGAATCATTGGGGCACACGGCTATGATCAAGGTGGAGTAATGTTCAAGATAGTTCCAGTTATATTGCATGGAGACCGAGCATCAATCGAAACCTTTGCGTTCCTCGATAGTGGTTCATCGTTGACGATGGTGGATGAAGAGTTAGCGGAACAAATTGGAGTTACCGGGGAGGCAAAGCGGTTGTGTTTGAAATGGACAGCAAATGTTTCGAGAGAAGAAGCAAGATCGCAGCGCATCACGATGGAAATTTCCGACATCAAGGGTACAAATCGTTATAAAATATCTAACGTCTGCACCGTCGCCAAACTTGACCTTCCTGAACAAACATTGGATTTTGTGGACCTAGCCGCTAAGCATTCGTATCTCAAAGGATTACCGGTTGCAAGTTACGTGAATGCTGTCCCGAGGATCCTCATTGGACTAGAACACACTCATCTGAAGGTCACTCAACGGAAGCGAGAAGGCCGAGTTGGTGAACCAGTGGCGGCTAAGACTCGTCTAGGCTGGACTGTATTCGGCCGTGCTGGTATCGGCTTTGACGTTGGAACCTCTTTGCATATCCGGGAGGAATCTTCCGATCAAAATCTGCATGAGTTGGTCAAATCCTTTTTTGAAGTAGAGTCGTTGGGAGTTGAAGTTAAGAACACGTTGCTATCTGAAGAAAACCAGCGTGCAGTGCGGATTCTCCGGGAGACTACGAAGCGGACCGATAATGGCAGATATGAAACGGGTTTGCTATGGAAAAAGGATGTGGTGGAATTCCCTGAAAGCTTTGGTATGGCAGTGCGTCGATGGAAATCATTGGAGAAAAGGTTGCGAAATACTCCGGAGCTGCAGGCGAACGTAGAACAACAAATTCGTGATTATCTGAAGAAAGGATATGCACATAAAGTCTCCAAAGAAGAGCTAAGATCGTTAAATCCTAAGCGATCTTGGTTTTTGCCTCTTGGAGTCGTATTGAACCCGAAAAAACCCGGAAAAGTGAGACTAATATGGGACGCAGCAGCCGAGGTTGGTGGAGTATCGTTTAACTCTGTACTCCTTAAAGGACCGGACTTTTTTTTTTTTCCTGTTGGGGACATAGTACCACTGCGACCATTAATTTGATCTATTGTGGTGTCATCCTCTTTATTTTTGCCGTACTGAAAAGACTCATCACTATGGAGAAATGATCATCCTCACAGCTATTGGCGTGTTTCCCAATCAGGTACTGCATTTCGTATGAAATCCAATACCTGCTTGGGATGAGAGGCCCAGATTTCCCAAGGCTCCATCAAGCCCTTATCAAGGTAACCGCGGCGCTTTTGGTAAAGTGCAGCACACTCACACAATAAATGCTCAGAGCTTTCGCTCTCAAATTTACAGAAACGACATTTGTTATCTTGTACTTTCCCAATTATACTTAAGTAATATTTGCAAGGGCAGTGGCCTGTTACTAGTCCAGTGTAAATACTTAAATCATGTTTGTTCAGGTTCATTAACCTTAGTGTTTTAGATGCATCTGGTTCTATGAATCGTTTAGATTGACGACAATCTGAAGTATTCAACCAGATAAGTTTTATTTTAGTTTTTTCAATGTTCCTTAATTCCATTTTTAGGGCACAAGGAGCTATTCCAAAAAATGGCTCAGGCCCAATGAATTGTATGGATGACCCTATTTTTGCTAACTGATCAGCTTTTTCATTTCCTTCTATTCCGCAATGTCCAGGAACCCAGTACAGATTAACCTTATTGCGATAGGACAACTGCTGCAGTAGCATGGTACATTCCCAAACTAGTCTTGAATTGTAGATTTTGGACTTCAAAGCATTTATAGCTGCTTTGCTATCCGAACAAATACATATATTAGCATTTTTGTAGCGCCTTTTTAGACAGATGTCGGCACATTCCAAAATAGCATAAACTTCGGCCTGAAAAACTGTCGGCCACCTTCCTAATGGTAGTGAAACGTTAACTCCAGGGCCATGTATTCCAGCCCCTACCATGTTATCTTGTTTCGAACCATCAGTAAAAAAGATTGTTGAGCCAGATCGAAAATTTGGTTTTCCAGCTGCCCAATCCTGACGAGTCACGTCGGGAACTCGAAATGAATGATCAAAAAATTTACGTTTTACCATGAAATCTTCATTCATTAGGTATATTGGACGGATATTAAAAGTTTTTAAAATGCTCATATGTCCTCTTAGATCACTACTGGTGGCTCTCGAGGACCTTCTTAGTCTCAGAGCACTTTTAACAGCATCCATTTGTATAAATTCGTGTAAAGGAAGAATATTTAACATCGCGTCTAGGGCTTTAGATGGTGTAGTACCCATTGCCCCAGTTAGTGAAGCAGTTGCAAGCCTTTGAAGCTTGTTCAACTTGGTTTGCGTAGCATTTTGTTTGGTTTTTTCCCACCAAACAATAGAAGCATAAGTAATAATAGGTTTCACGATGGCCGTATAAATCCATAGAATCATCTTTGGTTTTAGACCCCATTTCTTTCCAAAAGTTCTTTTGCAGCCCCAGAAAGCATTTCTTGCTTTTTCTATCTGTTGTTCAACATGTTTGTTCCAACACAGCTTGCTATCTAGTATGACTCCTAAAAATTTTACATTCAAAGATAAAGACAGCTGAGCATCACCAAGTTTCAAAACTGAAAAGGTGATTTTGCGTCTTCTGGTAAACGGGATTATTGTAGTTTTTGCAGGGTTAATATTCAACCCTTCATTTTTACACCAGGTTAAAGTGAAATTTAACGCTGTTTGCATCCGATCAGAGATAATCTTATCGTATTTTCCGCGGACCACAATGACAATGTCATCTGCAAAGCCAATTACTTCGAATCCATGATACTGTAATTTGTCAAGGAGATCATCAACAATTAGGGACCAGAGGAGGGGAGAAATGACTCCCCCTTGAGGACAGCCCTGAACAGCTGTTACTTTTACAACTGAATTCCCAAGATATGCTGATATTTCCCTTTTAGACAGCATCACTTCAATCCAATCAATTATAAGTCTAGAAAAGCCTCTATTTCTCATGGCCCTTTTCATCGACGCAAAACTAGCGTTGTCAAACGCACCTTCGACGTCCGACCGGACCGGACTTACTAACGTCTCTTCCGGCAGTATTGTGTCGATTCCGGCAACGGCAGGTGGCAGTCAACGGAGATATAAAAGAAATGTTCCACCAAATCCAAATTCGTGGTGAAGATCGGTCGGCTCAGCTGTTTCTGTTTAAAGGAACTAACGGAGAATTAGAGGTGTATATGATGAACGTGGCCACATTCGGATCCTCATGTTCGCCCTGTGCCGCACAATATGTGAAAAATTTAAACGCTAAACAATGTGAGAAAGAGTTTCCTGAAGCAGCAGCTGCCATAATCGAGAATCATTATGTTGATGATTATTTCGATAGCAGAGATACGGAAGATGAAGCGATAAAGTTGGCACTGGATGTTAAGGAAATACACGGTAGAGCAGGATTCGAGATAAGGAACTGGATGTCGAATTCTGAAGCGGTCTTGAAACGTGTCGGGGAGCAGAGCATAGAGGACATGAAATCGTTTGCAATGGACAAATCTGGAGCAGCAGAACGCGTTTTGGGACTAGTGTGGCTGCCCTGGTCGGATGAATTCACGTTCAACATGGAATTTCGAGAGGACTTGAAGCCCTTGGTATTTGAAGAAGTGATCCCTACAAAACGCCAAGTATTACAGGTCGTCATGAGCTTGTACGACCCTCTAGGGATGATATCGACGTTCCTGATTCATGGGAAAACCCTCATACAGAGTATCTGGCGTGCTGGCATTGATTGGGATGAGCACATTCCTGAGTCTCTTGTCGTAGCTTGGAAACAATGGATTGGGTTGATCGATGGATTGCAGAATGTGAGAATACCGCGCTGTTACTTTCCGGGATATTCGCCGGAGAGCATTGGATCACTAGAGCTACACGTATTTGTCGATGGAAGTGAGAGTGCGTACTGCTGCGTTGCGTACTTCCGCATTGTTGACCGTGGTATAGCGCGATGTGCATTGGTAGCATCAAAAACCAAAGTTGCGCCACTAAAATTCCTATCCATCCCTCGAATGGAACTCCAAGCTGCCCTCATAGGAGTACGTCTGGCTAGGATGGTAGAAGAATATCATTCCCTGCTCATCACCCGTCGATACTTCTGGACCGATTCATGCACAGTACTAGCTTGGCTGAGATCGGATTCTCGTCGGTATCGACAGTTCGTTGCGTATAGGGTTGGCGAGATACTCACAAAATCTGACGTGAAGGAATGGAATTATGTGCAGTCGGCGTTGAGCGTTGCTGATGACGGAACGAAGTGGAAAAATGGAGTGTCGTTTGGCCCAGATAGTCGTTGGTATGCCGGACCTAAATTTCTTCGTGAAGGTGAACAATGCTGGCCTAAAATGGAAAAGACGCTTGTTGCAACAGATGAGGAGTTAAGACAACCGGTTCTGCATCACGTCGAATTAGCTTCTCCGTGGATACTTGTCAACCGTTTTTCGCGCTGGGAAAGACTTCTTCGGTCGACGGCGTACGTTCACCGGTTCTTGAATCGTAGAAAGCAGTCTATTGCAGGCGATGTAATACTAACGAAAGAAGAGTTGCAACAGGCAGAAAGATCTTTGTGGCGGTTAGCACAGTCGGAAGCGTATGCGGAGGAATTGCGAATATTGGAGAAAAATTGCAATCATAAAAGGGTAATCGATTGTCGTAGCCCTTTAGTGAAGTTGTCACCATTTGTAGATGAGCATGGGGTGATTCGGATGGAGACGAGATCATTGAATGCAGCCTACGCACCGTGCAGTATTGTTATACTTCCCCGTTATCATCGAGTGACCTACCTTATAGCAGATTGGTACCACCGACACTACGGTCATGCAAACAATGAAACCGTGGTGAATGAAATACGGCAGATTTTCCACGTGTCGCGGTTACGTACACTTGTCAGACAGGTAGCAACGGAGTGTCAATACTGCAGGGTGAAGAAAGCCAAACCTCAGATACCAAAAATGGGACCTCTACCGGATGTAAGGACAACACCATACGTTCGACCCTTTACGCATACTGGCGTAGATTATTGTGGCCCATTCCTCGTGAAAGTTGGAAGAAGCTTGGTGAAACGATGGATAGCGCTCTTTACTTGCATGACGGTGCGAGCGATTCATCTCGAGATTGCTTGTAGTTTATCAACGGAATCGTTTAAAATGGCAGTGCGGCGTTTCATTGCTCGACGAGGAGCGCCCTTAAGGACAAGGTATTTGGAGTACGTAGCTCAAATTTTCTAGAGCACCGTTTTTTTGAACCGTTGAAAGGATATGGCTTAAAATGCATCATGCTAATTGTTCAGTGGTTGTCAACAGCGTGATGCATTTTCATCCAAATTCGTTCAACGGTTCCAAAAAACGGTGTTCTAGAAAATTTGAGCTATGTACTTCAAATACCTTGTCCTTAACCATCTTCAGTGACAATGGAACTAATTTTCGTGGAGCAAGTAACGAACTGAAAGAGGAATTAGGTGTGATAAATCAAAATCTAGCAGCTTCGTTCACAAACGCCACAACAGAATGGCGGTTCAATCCACCATTTGCGCCGCATATGGGAGGGTGCTGGGAAAGGCTCGTGCGCTCAGTGAAATCAGCTTTAGCGGCTTTACAGATGGATAGGAACCCAGATGATGAAACTTTGTGGACTGTAGTTACTGAGGCTGAAGCCATTGTTAATTCCCGTCCTCTTACGTACGTTCCGTTGGATACGGAAGACCAAGAAGCGCTAACACCAAATCACTTCTTGATGCTGAGTTCGAGTGGGGTTTGTCAACCTCAGAAAGAGTTGGTGGACGATAGAAGACAGATAAGAAGTAACTGGCGGCTGATTCAAAATCTTTTAAGCCAGTTTTGGATTAGTTGGGTGAAGGAATATCTGCCGACGATAACGAGACGGACGAAATGGTTCAAGGAGACCAAACCAGTACAAAATGGAGACATAGTGGTGGTGGTTGAAGAAGGTTCTAGGAATGGATGGATACGCGGTCGAGTGGTAAGAACGTTACCAGGCAAGGATGGCAGAGTACGGCAAGCTGATGTTGAAACGAATGCTGGAGTTATCCGTAGACCTGTTGCAAAGATAGCGATCCTGGATGTAGTTGAAGGTAAAGTCTGAAAGGCATTACGGGTCGGGGAATGTTCGCTCCGTGTTTGGTCACTACAATCTTTTTGGCAACACGACGTTACGAGATACGAGAATGACAGTTGTCAACGTCAACGTTGGAGATGATGAAGAGGAGAAAGGTGATGACTTATGGAGAAAGTGATTTTGGAATGCTAGGTGGGAAATTGTCGAAGTTAAAATTGAAATTATTGTCGGAATATTGTGCGGATTAAAGTAGGAGATTTTTGATTGCTGATAAGGTAGAGGGTAAATGAATTAGATGGATAAAAAGTTAAATACTTACCTATATGTTTTGTAGTATATATCGCTGAGGTGTGATAAAGACCCTTGTTGAGCGACGTACCGTTACGCAGTGGTTCATAATTAGTGAGTAACAAATAATATTGAATTATTCCAAATATTGAATTCTGATGCTTAATTTAGTAGGGTAAAGGAGGATTCATTCATTAACTATTGGGTACGTTCGAATTGGCCAAAGAGATATCAGTATTTTGTAAGTATACGATTGTATAGGATAATTAAGTATTCTAATTAAAGGTCATTTGCAGTTTGAGCTGTCTACACCAAGATTGCTACAGAAATTGATTTCCACTAATCCGAACACCCTAATTACGATATACTGGCTGCACGGATTAGGACACGCCCAAGGACACAATCAACACGACGCTATGGAGCTGGTATCCGTACTATTCCATCTCCTCAGTAAGAATGGGTGACACCACTCTGAAACGGCAGGTGGGCTAATGGTACGCTTGCCCCCGTCTCGTTAAAACCGTGGCAGGCCTCGTAGTACGTTCAAAACTCGCCACCTTAGCTGGTGGAAAGTAGGCTCAGTTGAAGATTCCTGACTAGCGTCGATCGGCTCTGATCACGGTACCCCATGAAGGATCGTGACAACCTTATCATGGCCTCCCTGTCACATAGATAACCATGAGATCAAAAGACGACTACTTACGACGAGTGGAGATAGCGGCTCGGAGTGGGGACCCTTAAAGCATGGAGGAAGATAACGTTAACATCAACATCAACGACGAAAGTGTGGAGAACCCGTTTGCAAGAAGCGGTCTGGCGAGGTCGCCGACAGAACAGAACCAGCAGAAGCAACAACAGCAGATGGAGCAACAGGATCGGGAAAAAGAGCTGCACGAGCAGCAGAAGCGAGAGCAGGAGCAGTGCGAACAGCAGCAGCGCGGGCATGAACCAGGCGAGAAGCAGCAGCATCGGCAGCTGCGAAGCGCATGGAATTTATTCCCAAGGCAATCGAAGGTGGAAGCTGCGAAAACTGTAGCGGACGAGCTTCGTGTGTTCGTCGACAAGAGACATAACGTGCACAAGGACATTAAGGATCTCGTGGCAAGAATTCAAGGAAGCCTTGGGTCAGCCATCAAAGACTGGAGAAGATTGATGCAGAGAGCGGATGCAGAATTGCCGATGCATATGCCGCAGAATCTGAGTTGGCGGTGACTAAGAACGCCATGGCGGCAGCGGTACTGCAGCAGGCGAAAACCGGTACTGTTCCCGGTAGAGGTACCAAGGCGAAGGAAAAATCATTGGGGACGGAAACCACACCGGTATTCACCCAAAGAGAACCAGATCATCACCTGGAGATGAAAGGTTGGCAGCACACAAAAAAACAAAAGAAGGTGGATGCCAGGCCGGCCAACAAAGCGATTACCGGCGGAAAAGGAGAGACCCCCTGGCGCGAGGTCTGGAACAGGAAGGACAGAAACAGGAAGGTTAACGTCAAAACGCAAAAGCCTATCAGGAGGAGGAAGAAAGGGGAAGCGGTCATCGTAAAAACCAGCGAAGATACGTACGCCGAAGTCCTGCGAGCCATGAGAACAGACCCACAACTCAAGGACTTTGGTGCTGACGTCCAGAAGATCAGACGAACCCAGGCGGGAGACATGATCTTTGAGTTGAAAAAAGACTCAAAAAACAAAAGCTCAGCATACAAAGAGCTGACGGAAAGAGTAATGGGTGAAAAGGTACATGTGAAAGCCATGTGCCTCGAAGCGACGATCCAATGCAAGGATTTGGACGAGATTACCACAGAGGAAGAAGTGAGACTCGCCATGAGAGAGCAATGCGACTTGGATGGCGTGGACATGTACATTGTAGGTTTAGATTTAAGGCATGTGCATGTTTTAGAATAGGTTCAATTTGCATGGATAAATCATAGAAATAATCTAATTATACAATTATACCAACCTCAAACTATTAGAAATTCACGCTATCGATTAAGTAGTCTGATAATTCAATTATTTATAGTAGAAATAATACAAGTTATTGCAAAGTATTCATTAACTCTACGGTCTTGTGGTAATGTTTTCATTTGCTATTTGCTCTCGTGGTTCAATGCTGTCATCGATATGTCACGGTTGACGTTCAACGCAACGTTACGCCGCCTCCATGTAGAGCAGATCCAAAGGGCCTATCATTCGTATTCCGCAACACCCCGACCCGTTATGCCTTACCTTTGAACGGCCTTACCACTCTGCAGAACGTCCAACAAAGCTACTTTGATCGCTGGTCTCTGGTATAATACTGATGCTGTCTGGACATCAACCCTCCTGACCTGACCATCACTCGCTGTGTAGACCTTCACAATACGACGTTACGAACCGTCTCGTCTACGATGATTACCGGATCGTCAACTTGAAGCGGGCGGACATCGTTGAACCACTTGGTCCGACGTGCTATGGTAGGAAGATAGCCTTGAATCCACCGCTTCCAAAACTGGTTTAGAAGTTGTAGCATCAGTTTCCAATTTACTCTTAAGGAGATCTCTTCAGATATTGGTATTCTCGATGCAGTGTTGGCGCCACTCGAACTCATCAGCAAGAAGTTGTGGGGGGTAATTGCTTCTTCTGTAGAGTCTTCTAGCGGCACGAAAGTCAACGGATGGGAGTTGACAATCATTTCAGCTTCTGTCAAAAAGGTCGCCACCTCATCATTCAAGTGTTGCTTATGGTGTAAAGATTTGAACGCGTCTTTGATTGAGCATACCTTTCGCTCCCACACACCACCCATGTGGGGAGCAGAGGGCGGGTTGAAAACCCACTCGATTTCAGCATTGGTGAATGAATTGGCCAGTTCCCGATTGATAGTTTTGATCTCATCGGCAATCTCGCGAGCAGCTCCCCGAAAATTGGTACCGTTATCACTAAATATCTGTTGCGGTGCACCTCTTCGGGATATGAAACGGCGGATTGCCAGTCTACACGATTCCGTTGACAACGTATGCACTACTTCAACATGTACCGCTCGTATGGTTAAACATGTAAATAGTGCCACCCACCGTTTCTCATTACATCGCCGCCGCTTCACAATCAAAGGCCCGATATAATCCAAGCCGGTAAAGGTAAACGGACGAACATAAGGCGCTACTCTTGGATGTGGTAGAGTAGCCATCTTTGGCTCAGCAGACTTTGCACCACATACATTGTTTCACGACCTTCTTCACTTCAGAACGAATCTTGGGGACGTAATACCGTTGGCGCAGTTCATTGACAACAGTGTCGACGTTCGCGTGTCCGTAGCGTTGATGATGTCCAAGAATCAAGAGCTTGTTGACATGATGACCCCTAGGAACTATCACCGGATTTTGGAATTCTGCCGAGTAATACAGCGAAACTTCGTTGATCCGACTACTCATCCGCAACACACCTTTGTCATCTAGAAATGGTGACAACTTTCGAATGCAGCTGCTCTTGTTCAGCGGCTTGCGTTCGTAACTGGGCATCTCACAATTCTTACGCAGGATGGATACCTCTTCGGGGTATTCTGCGCCTTGTATAACTCGCCACAAACTTGCCTCTGCTGCTACGTAATCTCGCTGCTCCAAAACTGCAATCCTACTGCCAGTCGTTTCTCGGTGAGGAGTTCGGCAGCGATGGACGAAGTGATGCAGGTAGCTCAAGTTCTTCACTAGATCCTTCCAGCGAGAAAACTTTCCGAAATCATTAGTTGAGTCGCACACTGCAACGTGGTGTTGAACAGCTTTAGTCTCTTCCTGAGGCTCTGCGTATTTGGCCGGTTGACGCGGCCACTCCTTTTCCGCTCGATGTAGAAATGCTGGTCCCGTGAACCACGGACTTTCTGGATCGAAACACGGACCGCTTCCCCACTTGGTACCCTTGTCGGCGACATTCAGGTTTGTTGGGACGTAGTGCCATTCATCGATACTTGTTTCTGACTGAATCTCAGCAACCCGAAAAGCAACGAATTGCCGAAACTTCCGAGGATCTGCTCTCAACCAAGCGAGAACGGTCGTTGAATCAGTCCACATGTAGCGTTTCTGGACTGGTATGGAGTGATTCTCCTGGATGCTCCTTAGAAGTCTCACTCCAATCACCGCAGCGCACAGTTCGTTTCTTGGAACCGATTGAGGTTTTAGAGGTGTAACTTTCGTCTTCGCGGCTACTAGGGCACAGCGTGGTGAACCTTCGTCGGAAATCCTGAAGTACGCTGCAGCACAGTATGCCATTAGGCTGGCATCAACGAAGATATGTAATTCGAGAGAATCGTAGCTGTCCGGGTGGTAATTCGGGAAATAACACCTTGGAATTCGAACATGTCTCAGATGCGGAGCCAATCGAACCCATCGCTGCCAATTCTCAAAAACATCTGTCGTCACAGGATCATCCCAACTAACACCGGATCTCCAAACATCCTGAATCAAAATTTTTCCGTGCGTTGTATACACACACACACACACACACACACACACACACACACACACACACACACACACACACACACACACACACACACATCGAGATCGTCGGTTTCGCGGATGACGTCGTCCTTTCGATAACCGGTGAGACCCTGGAAGAAGTAGAGATGCTGACGGCGGAGACGATCGGTTCCATCGAGGCCTGGATGAGTGAAGTAAAGCTGCGGTTGGCTCACCATAAGACAGAGGTAGTGCTAGTCAGCAACTGTAAAGCAGTTCAACGGGCCGAAATCAACGTCGGCGGACAGGTTATCCCGTCAAAGCGTGCGTTAAAACACCTGGGCGTGATGGTGGACGACCGATTGAATTTCAATTGCCACGTCGACTATGCCTGTGAGAAGGCAGCGAAAGTTGTTAATGCTGTATCCAGGATTATGCCGAACATCGGTGGACCGAGCAGCAGCAGCAGACGTCTTCTGGCGGGAGTATCCTCTTCGATACTTAGATACGGAGTTCCGGCCTGGGCTACAGCGCTGAAACTGAAGCGGAATCGAACAAAACTTTCGAGCACGTTCCGGCTCATGGCTATTCGTGTGGCGAGCGCGTACAGGACGATATCGTCGGAAGCAGTCTGCATTATCGCCGGGATGGTTCCCATACACATCACCCTGGCAGAGGATGTAGAGTGTTACCGGAGAAGAGGCACAGCAAACGTGAGGAAGACAACCAGAGCGGACTCGTTGGCTAAGTGGCAGCAAGAGTGGAATGACGCGGAGAAGGGTAGATGGACCTACCGGCTTATCCCAGATGTGTCGGTATGGATGTCCTGAAAACACGGAGATGTGAACTTCTACCTAACACAGTTCTTGTCAGGTCATGGATGCTTCAGACAGTATTTGTATCGATTCGGCCATGCAGAGTCCCCATTCTGTCCGACATGCCCAAACAACGAGGAGACACCGGAGCACGTGATATTCGACTGTCCGCGATTTGAAGAAGTACGTGGTGACATGCTAGCGAGCGCTGCTGGAAATCTGAGTCCCAACAACGTAGTAGAGAGAATGTGTCAGGACGAAACCGTATGGAATGCGGTGAACAGAGCGGTCACGCGGATCATGTCAGCTCTCCAGCGGAGATGGCGCGAAGATCAAAGAGTATTGGGTCGCGATCGGAGTAGGCTTGATCCACCGCCGGGGACTTGACCGAGTCGTTCGTTGCGTAGTACCGGTTATAGGTCGTCGGGGCGCCGGTGAACCGGAAGTCTACCACCAACCGGAATCGCCGGGCCGACTTCGGCACCTTACTGGTCGGGTTGAAAACATCGGTGTCGAGAGAACTTCCACCGTCGGGGTCTTTCTCTGTCGGAGTAGGCTAGGTCCGTCCACCGCCGGGGACTAGACCGAGTAGACCGCGAAAAAGCACCGGTGCTTGGTCGTCAGGGCGCCTGTGAACCGGAAGCCAGTCTCCAACCGGAATCTCAGAACCGACCTTGGCACCAGCCTGGGAAGTATCGGTAACGGAAGAAGTTTCAGTGTCGGGGAACTCTTCGTCGGATAGGGTAGATCCACCGTCGGGGACTATCCGAGTCGTGCGCGAAAAGCCGGAGTGCTGAATGGCACACGGACGGCATTAGAATAACAAATTTGGTGTATGTTTGTACCAACTGTGTCGCTGAATGGCGATAGGTTAGGTACGAACACTAAAAAGATTAGAATAACAAATTTAGAAGCGACAAAATGTGCATGAGCACAGAAGAAGAAGAGCGCATGAGCGCATTGCCCCCCCTGAAGCAGTCGCATCAGTGGTACCAGGGGGATCGAGGCGACAAGGTGTAGCAGAGTTTTTCCAATCGGTTTTCTCTGCTCGGGAGGTTGGGAGGAAAAAAAAAAAAAAAAAACACACACACACACACACACACACACACACACACACACACACACACACACACACACACACACACACACACACACACACACACACACACACACACACACACACACACACACACACACACACACACACACACACACACAAGTGAGTGATAGACACTATAGATTCCATAGACTCGCGGAGACATGGTAGAGCAATACGATTTTTGTGTGTATTTAGAGTGGACCGAGCGAATATGACGTCACACAATCCAATGTCGCTATAGAGGTAATCACGTTCAAATGTATGCGTGCCTTTTTTGTACATGTAGTTGTGAAACTGCGAGGAAAATATTTGCACTCTTGCCCCGGACGTTAGTTTTATCATTATTTACCTGTCTTACCCAATTCGATTGGGTAATATTTGCATATACAATCTGAATAGTCTTTCAATCGGCGTGCACTTTTGTGTGAGGAAAAATTTGCGCTAGTGTTCGTGTGTTGAAATGTCACTTATCTCTATTGAACTCGTGACGTTAAGCTCGTTTGGCTACAGGAACTGACAGTCCGTTTGGCTACAGTTGTCTTCGCCTTCACTAGTCTATGGAATCTATAGTGTCTATAAGTGATACCTTAATACTAGCTGCTCTAAAATCTCGTCTAAAATTACCTGATATTGATATAGTCGAAACTCGCTCGTTGAGCCACAACCTCCACCCAACCAGCGAATTCGATTCGTTATACTTATGACACACATGTGATACAAGAATCACTGTACAATTGCGCTTGAAATGAGTGCCACACTGATAATTTTCTCCGATCAGGTCAGTCTTGTTAAAATTTTCTTGACAGTGAGTACCGTTGTACGTGTATCACACTCGTATCACATGTCTGTCCGGGGTATTAGTTGGGTGAACTGACAGCAGCACAAAATTTCTTGAGGGGCGTGCGCATTGTTTTTTTTTTAAATCATGTTTAGGTTGCAAGAAAAAAGTAAAATTTTGTAAATTTTTCAATTTGTTTCACATTTAGAACAAAACTGATACGTTTTGAAAGATACACTACTCGTCATAAGTACGGACTCACAAAAAGTATTGTAACAATATTGCATCACCCTGACTCACCTCGATATCTCCAAAACCTGAGGACTTACAAAGATGCTGTCTTCAGGAAAGTTATTCAGAAGACCAAAAGCAACAATTTTTCCGAAGGCGACATTTCCGTAGGTGTGCTGGTTTTAAAGATATCGAGGTGAGTCAGGGTGATGCAATATTGTTGCAATACTTTTTGTGAGTCCGTACTTATGACGGGTAGTGTAGATATATTAGGCCTGTCCACCTTTGAAAAAATGTTCTCTGATTCTAAAGTCCACCTTCATGTTTTGATTGGCATCCTAAAAGAATTAAGTGGTCAAAATTTCTGCCAAATCCATTGGCATTAACAGGTGCACCAAATCAAATTTGTGTTTTTCGAATATTTTTGAACTTCAAAAAATCATAACTACGCTAAAACTTGTCAAAAATTAATTCTCCCGGCAGAAATTGAAAGATATACTTGTTTGCTACAAGTTCTTCAAATAACGTATCGCAATAAAATAAAGGAACATATATATAATTATCACATTTGTAATCAGAAAAACATTAAAAAGTTGCTTTTTTGATGGATTTTATTCTGGAACACACTAATATACGTGATAAGTTGGATATTTTAAAACGGCATCATTTTCTCCAATGTTTTGTGGTTATTTGCTTCTTTGACATCAGTACTGTAGGAATTGAGCAAAAATTACTAAAATTCGGGATAGCTAGGAACGTCCCAAAAACTAGTGTTGGTTCACAACCTAACGAGGCGACCTGATGCGTGAGAATCATCATCTCACGCAATAGTTGGTGCCAGGCTTGATAATCCTCCTCGAAATCAAAAGAGTTTTGCAACATGCTCTAGAGCGGTGTTTTGCTTTTGCCTCGTCGCGAGGGAGCGAACAAACCCCAAACAGAGAGGCAATACAAACTGAGCGAGGAAGAGGGGAACGAAAAAAGAGCCGATGATTATTTCGGGTTTTTGAGTGCGATTTCGCCTCGAGAGTCTATCTTTGTATGGGAGTGGAACTCGCGAGAGCTTTTTGAGTGTGAGTGGACGTGAGAAACACAACAAGCAATTATGAGTGTTGGACGAACTCCTCGCTGCGTGGCCAGCTCACGCTCGGTGCTGTTGAGGATTTGCGTTGTGTTTTCTGAGTTTTATTTTCACTCCTCAGAAAATCGCTAAAATCGCTTCCTCATTTTCTCGCGAGGGAGTTTCTGTCAAGCCTGGTTGGTGCTGCCGCTCGCACTTGAGCGAGATTTTTTACGCGTTCTGGCAACTCGGCTCACAGCCGACTGCGGGACCAGCATACCCAGCCCGACCACCCCACCCATTCCTAGTTAGACAGCCCGACAGAGCACAGCCTATTAAATTTCTAATTAGACCGAAAGTGAAAGTTAATAAAGTGCATAGGAGTGTTACAGAATAAAGTTGGTCGTCGTCTGTACTAAGTCGTGTTAACTGTAATCTTTTCTGCTACCGAGCTATCGTGCCAGAACGTTCCCGTTGTGCTATTTTTGTGTGCTGTTGTTCGTTGGGTTATCTCCGGCGGCGTTCTGGTTATTGTGCACTCTAGTTTTGTGAGACGTTGGCATTGCATGTGCTGAAGATATCGGCCCGGAGTGTATTTGGACCGCCAGCTAGGGTAGCTGGAATTAAATTGAAGCCCCGAGTAAGCGGCGGAGTGGTGAAACCCGAAAAAGAACCACAACGTAGGGGATACGCGCCATCATAATTTTGGTGCCGTGACCAGGATTTCGTCCTAGTCACCACGTGCTGAGCCGTCCACTGGGCGCTGCCATATTGGACCTCAGTTCATCAAAGCAACGTTCGCCATCCTGCCTGCTGCTTGTAATTCAATACAAGGCTCGTTTAATCGGGCGTAAGGTAACGACCTGTCCGATAAAATTTGCGCACATCGCAGGTGCCCTTTAGATCTGCGTTTCTGTCTTTTTTGCATGCACGAACTGCTACCGGCGACTCCCGTTCCACGATATCTACCATTCATTCCTGCATGTGACATCGCTTGTGGCCTCGAAGCGCCATCTTGCTGCCCAGTGTTGAAGACAATTGGGCCATTGTCTACCGTGGCGTCCCCAGCCGCGGGAATTCTGGATCATTCCATCAGTGTGACCGGTTGATTTGGTGCTGTAGCGTCCCCAGCTGCAGCAACGCACACTATCGGAGCAAAGTGTCTCAAACGGTCATCGTACGACATCGGTGGTTGATTCAGTTCGTCAGGTTCGACGATCTGAACCGCCTGAGGTACAGCATACTTCCTGTATCGAGCGGAATTTAAATAATACAAGGCAAATTCTTGCCTTGGACAAGGTGAGTACCTTTCCAAGTGCTTTATCGTACCTTCTGTGGGTCTACTTGTGGTCTTCTGGTTGGCAGGTCTCTCCCTGGACTGATTTTTCGCGCCTTTGGATCCCTCCTACCGCTGCCGAGGACAATGGACGATCAGCAGCAGATCCAACAGCCGCTATTGCAGTCAACGAGCCAACTCACAGCACGCCGAGCGACACTTTTGGCTGCATTGGGCCGGGCAGAGGCATTTGCGACGGGATACGATGTTCAACGTGATCAAGCGCAGCTACCTCTGAGGTTGGAGTACCTTAACGGCGTCTGGAACAACCTGGAATCAGTGCAGTCGCAGCTAGAGGACAGCGAAACAACCGAAGAAGGTAGGGCATATCATGCAAATGTTCGGGCTGAGTTCGAGCCTCGACTTTTCGAAATTAAAGCCAGTCTGATTTCCAAATTACCTCCGCCTTCTGCTTTTGGCGCTCAAGTCCCTCAACCCCCTCAAGTTTCTTCCACTCTCTCTGGGATCAAATTGCCAACGATTTCTCTGCCGGAGTTCGATGGCGATTATATGCAATGGCTTGCATTCCATGATACATTTCTCGCACTCATCCACTCCAATCAGGACGTGCCGGATATACAAAAGTTCCACTATTTGCGGGCAGCTGTCAAGGGGGAAGCTGCCCAGTTGATCGAATCTATTGGGATTAGCTCCGCTAACTATGTTCTGGCTTGGGATACGTTGAAAAATCGGTATTCGAACGACTATCTTCTTAAGAAGCGGCACCTGCAGGCACTCTTCGACGTCCCCTGTATGAAGAAGGAGTCTGCTGCATCACTGCACGGGTTGGTGGACGAATTTGAACGGCATACGAAGATCCTGAACCAGCTTGGGGAACCGACCGATTCGTGGAGCACCATCCTGGAGCATCTGCTGTGCACACGTCTACACAACGACACGGTGAAGGCTTGGGAGGACCATGCGTCTACGGTGGCGAACCCAGACTACGCCTGCCTCCTCGATTTTCTCCAGCGACGAACCCGAGTTTTGGAATCAATCTCCGTGAACCACCACGCACCGAATTCAGCACCTTCTGCTAGTCATTCCACTCAGCCGCCGAGGAAGAATCATCACAATTCCCAGTTTCGAGTCTCTTCTTGTGCAACTACTACCAATTCAGGGGAGAAATGCATCGCCTGTGGTCAATCGCATGCGGTGATTAGGTGCCAGAAGTTCCTCAATCTTTCGTCGAACGAGCGCCAGCAACTCGTTGAAGCAAAGCGTTTGTGCCACAACTGCATCAGAGGAAACCACTTCGCTCAAAATTGTCCATCCAGTTTTACTTGTCGGAGGTGTAACCGACGCCATCACACGCTTCTCCACCCTGAACAGTCCGAGGTTCCACGCAGGTCCGGCAGCCAAGCCACAACGCCTAGTTCAACAGCTCCACCCTCTTTGAATGCTTCGTCTGTAGTCGAGTCGCCTACTCAATCCATGGTTGCAGCATCTGAAACTACACAAAGTGTTGAAGTCAGCACGCCTCTACAAAATCATCGTGAAAACGTTTTCCTACTTACCGTGATTGTGAAAGTCATCGACGACTACGGTGTAGAACATCTGGCTCGCGCGCTTCTGGACAGTGCGTCCCAACCAAACCTCATCACAGATCGTATGGCGAAGATTCTGAGGCTGCGACGACAGAAGGTGGATGTGACCGTCCAAGGGGCCGGCAAACTCTCAAATTCGGTACGAGACTCCGTCTTTGCCCAGATTCAGTCGAGGAAGGAGGACTTCTCGTGCAGCGTCAGCTTCCTGGTGATGGACAAATTGACGGCCAACCTCCCTTCGCAAAATGTTTCAACTGTAGGTTGGAAGATCCCGACAGACCTGTTTCTCGCCGATCCAACCTTTAATGAAAGTCAACCCATCGACATGCTACTTGGAGCAAAACATTTCTACGCGTTCTTCCCCAGCGCTGCACGTATTCAGCTAGACCAAAACCTCCCCCTCCTGGTCGACAGCGTCTTCGGCTGGATCGTCGTTGGATCTTCAAGCACGGCTTCCCCCGCTTTTTGTGCGCCTACGACTTGTGAAGTCGTCACCGTTTCGATGATTTCCCTGGAGGAGAGCATGGAGCGATTTTGGCAGACAGAAGAACTGACATCCTCGGACAACTACTCAGTTGAAGAACGACAATGTGAAGCCCTGTACCAGTCTACAGTTTCCCGGAATTCTGAAGGCCGCTACGTTGTCCGATACCCCCGGAAACCCGAATTCAACCAGCTGCTAGGCAAATCCAAGGAAAACGCTCGACGACGATTCGAATGCTTGGAGAGGAAACTGGAACGAAACCCGCAATTGAAGCAAGATTATCACCATTTCATGAGAGAGTATCTCTCCCTCGGCCACATGCGCCTGGTCGAAGCGGACGATGAAGAAAATTCTCCAACCTATTACCTGCCCCACCACCCCGTAATTAAGGAGGCAAGCACGACGACGAAGGTCCGTGTCGTGTTTGATGGCTCGGCAAAGACCTCCACCGGCTTCTCCCTCAACGAAGCTCTTTGCGTTGGTCCCGTTGTGCAGGACGATCTTCTCAACATTATTCTGCGTTTTCGAACCTTCCCTATCGCTCTGGTGGGCGATATTGCCAAGATGTACCGGCAGGTACTCATTCATCCCGATGATACACCACTCCAACGTATTCTGTGGCGTTTTTCCAAAGAATCCCCGGTGCAATCGTACGAACTCCTCACCGTTACGTACGGTCTGGCGCCATCGTCATTCCTAGCGACTCGGACTCTCCAGCAACTGGCGGATGATGAAGGTCAAGCATTCCCCGAGGCAGCCCCGGCATTGAAAAAAAGCTTCTACGTCGATGACTTTATTGGCGGAGCTCAAACTATTGAAGAAGCTATCCAGCTACGAAACGAACTCAGCGGACTACTTGAGAAAAGTGGACTCGAGCTTCGGAAGTGGACGTCCAATCGGCTTGAAGTCCTGCAAGGCCTCAGCGATGAGCAAGTCGGTACGCAATCTTCTCTTCAGTTTGCTCCGCACGAAACTATAAAAGCGCTTGGAATTAGCTGGGAACCAGGAACCGACTGTCTGCGATTCGATTCCCAAGTTCGAAATATCGATGAACCTCCAACTAAGCGGTCGATTCTCTCCGATATTGCCAAGCTTTTCGACCCTCTCGGGCTCATTGCACCTGTCGTGGTTCGCGCTAAGATCCTGATGCAAGAACTATGGCTATTATCCTGCGACTGGGACGAACCCGTGCCAGATCCTGTGAAGTCCAAATGGGAATCATACTACCAAGACCTGTCGAAGATCTCCGAGCATCGAGTAGAACGCTACGCATTCCTTCCCGATTCGACCGTTCAGTTTCATACCTTTGCAGATGCCTCTCAAGCTGCATACGGAGCCTCCACATACGCGCGATGTGAAGACGACCAAGGACGAGTGCGTATACATCTCCAAGCATCAAAATCCCGAGTAGCTCCCCTCAAGCGGCTAACAATTGCGCGATTGGAACTGTGTGCAGCCGTTGTAGCAGCTCATTTGCACGACCGCATCAAAAAGGCCATCGGTATAGACGTGTCGTCATCATATTTCTGGTCGGATTCAGCGGTTACACTACAGTGGCTTCGAGCACCCCCAAACACCTGGCCAACCTTCGTGGCCAATCGTGTTTCAGAAGTTCAGCAATATACCCACGGCTGTCAATGGAAACACGTTCGCGAAGTCGAGAACCCAGCCGATTTGGTCTCACGCGGCATGTCTGTCGACGAATTCCTTCGGAGCGAATTGTGGAATCAAGGTCCCGGCTGGTTGGCCAACTCGCCGCAAGACTGGCCCGTGTTGATTCCCCCAGGAGTATCAGGAGAAGAGTTGGAAATCAAAACCACCGTTGCAGTCATCCAAACACCAACATCCGTTCACCCTCTATTCCTCCGCTGGTCCTCCTACAGCCGTCTGCTACACGTCGTCGGATACATGCTTCGTTTCGTCACCAACATCCGAACCAAAGTCCGTACAATGCCATCGTCACCAAGTTCTCCTATCGGCGTAGCACTTACTGTTGCCGAAATTGCCAAAGCCAAAACGCTTCTCGTTCGATTAGCCCAACAAGACGGATTCGCAGAGGAAATCAAGCAGCTGAACAAAGAGAAAACTGTCGGCAAACAGTCACACATACGCCGGATGAGTCCATTTTTTGACCCAGAGGGAGTGTTGAGAGTCGGAGGTAGACTGAACTTCGCCCTACTGCCCTACCAAGCCAAACACCCTGCACTGCTGCCTACCAAACACCCGTTCACGCGCCTGGTTTTCGAACATTTTCACCGCAAGTTGCTTCACGGCGGCGGGCGCCAACTCCTAACCGCAATCCGTGAAGAGTTCTGGCCACCCCGTGGCCGCAGACTGGCTCAAACCGTTGTCAGAAACTGTTTCCGCTGCACTCGTCTAAATCCAACGCCAGCTGTACAACAAATCGGCCAACTACCATCCCAGCGGGTCATTCCAAGCCGGCCCTTCAGTGTCACCGGAGTAGATTACGCTGGTCCACTTTACCTTCGTCCCATCCACAAACGTGCTTCGCCAGCCAAAGCATATCTGTGCCTGTTTGTCTGTTTTTCTACAAAAGCGGTACACTTGGAGCTGGTCAGTGATCTGTCCACTCAAGGCTTCTTGAATTCGTTACGTCGCTTCATCTCTCGACGTGGACGTCCAAGTCACATTCATTCAGACAATAAAAAAAATTTCGAGGGGGCTAAGAACGAATTGAGCGAGCTATTCCACAGGTTCAGCGATCAAGTACAGCAAGACAGCATAACATCCGCATGCGCCGACGAAGGTATCCTATGGCACTTAACCCCACCCAAAGCTCCACATTTTGGAGGCCTTTGGGAAGCTGCCGTCAAGGTTGCAAAGCGACATCTCTATCGGCAGCTAGGATCGACACGATTATCGTTCGAGGACATGTGCACGATTCTCACTCAAATCGAAGCTGTGATGAATTCCCGTCCGCTGCTACCGATGACTGAGGACCCAAACGATTTGGCAGCTTTGACGCCGGCACACTTCCTGATTGGATCGTCGCTACAAGCCCTGCCCGGCCCAGACCTGCACAACGTACCGCCGACTAGACTGGAGCACTACCAACAGCTGCAGCAACACGTTCAGCGTTTTTGGGTCCACTGGAGGAAGGACTATCTTCAAGAGCTGCAGCAGGACACTCGTGGTTGGAAGCGCAACGATGAAATCATCCCCGGAAGAATGGCCATCCTAGTCGACGAGATGCAACCCACTTTGCGTTGGCCTCTTGCGCGCATTGAATCGGTGATTCCTGGGAAAGACCAACTAGCCCGAGTTGTTTTGCTGCGCACTGCCCGTGGTACTATCACTCGTCCCATCGCCAAAATATGCCTGCTTCCGAACACTGTCGTCACGACGAACTGCGAAAATCCATCAGCGTCCACTTCCAATGAGCAGCAACCAGCATAGCACATTAGTTTTAAACTAGGCTAAAAAGACAATTCCTGTTAGTTTAAGAGAAAATTGTTTAGTTCATTTCACATTAGCGATAAGATCGAAGTTGTTTGTTTTTGTTTACGTTTCTTCTTTTTCTTCTTTATGGCTCGACGTTCCCACTGGAACTTGGCCTGCCTCTCTTTAACTTAGTGTTCTTTTAAGCATTTCCACAGTTATTAATTAAAGGGCTTTCTGTGTCTACCATTGCATGAATTTGTTCATTGTGAGGCAAGGACAATGATACATCATGCCCAGGGAGTCGAGAAAATTTTTCCGACTGGAACTCGAACTCGCCGTCTCCGGATTGGCGATCCATAGCCATAACCACTAGGCTAACTGGAGACCCTGTTTACGTTTCTGTGTGTTGAACTAGTTCAAGGCGGCGGGTATGTTGGTTCACAACCTAACGAGGCGACCTGATGCGTGAGAATCATCATCTCACGCAATAGTTGGTGCTGCCGCTCGCACTTGAGCGAGATTTTTTACGCGTTCTGGCAACTCGGCTCACAGCCGACTGCGGGACCAGCATACCCAGCCCGACCACCCCACCCATTCCTAGTTAGACAGCCCGACAGAGCACAGCCTATTAAATTTCTAATTAGACCGAAAGTGAAAGTTAATAAAGTGCATAGGAGTGTTACAGAATAAAGTTGGTCGTCGTCTGTACTAAGTCGTGTTAACTGTAATCTTTTCTGCTACCGAGCTATCGTGCCAGAACGTTCCCGTTGTGCTATTTTTGTGTGCTGCTGTTCGTTGGGTTATCTCCGGCGGCGTTCTGGTTATTGTGCACTCTAGTTTTGTGAGACGTTGGCATTGCATGTGCTGAACACTCAGCCAAATAACCTTAAGATTTCCATAAGGCCCAACTTATGGAACGGCCTTTAAATAATTCATAATGATTCGGATGAATTTCATAAGGTCACTCTATGACGTAAAATCGTCTCACAGCTTGGCTTTTATTCATGTTTAGCAACATTGAATTCTCAAGCGTCGGTAGCCGTGTGGATAAGTCACGGGCTCGGTGATCTCGACGTTCATTGATCGAATCCAGTCTGCATCATATTAAGATTTTTTTGTTCTTTTCATAAGTCTATCTTATGAAATTTGTCATAGCAAGCACGATCAATTTTCATAAGGTATTCTTATGTCATCCATAATAATTAGTTATAGCAAATTTTCATAAGGTATTTCGATGAATTTCGCTAGTTTTTTTCGCTGAGTGAAGATATCGGCCCGGAGTGTATTTGGACCGCCAGCTAGGGTAGCTGGAATTAAATTGAAGCCCCGAGTAAGCGGCGGAGTGGTGAAACCCGAAAAAGAACCACAACGTAGGGGATACGCGACATCAACTAGTTTTTCGGGGGCAATCACGCTGTGGCGTGAAATTGTACCGAACGTAGTAGCTTTGCCCTTGTAGTTTGCCTTGGCTACCTCTATCGCGGATGTCAACAAACAAGCGTGTTGGCCATCAATGAACTTGTCCACGGTGACGTCACACGCCAACGAACGGCAAGATGTAAAACGGTAACTGCGGGCCTTGTTGACAAAAATCGCTGCTCGCATCTTGCATCCGGCAAGATCCGGTGAACATCCAGTGAACTTTCGGTCACTGGATGTTCATGAATGTTTCATTTTAAGTAAACAGTGCCCGCATTTGCAGAAGAAAGGAAGAATCAACTCGGGAAAAAAAGAAAACCGTGGATAAGTCCATGGACTTATCCACGCTTTTCTTTTTTCCCGAGTTGATTCTTCTTTTCTTCTACAAATGCGGGCACTGTTTACATAAAAATTCATTTAATGACACAATCATGAACATCCAGTGACCGAAAGTTCACTGGATGTTCACCGGATCTTGCCGGATGCAAGATGCGAGCAGTGATTTTTGTCAACAAGGCCCGCAGTTATCGTTTCACATCTTGCCGTTCGTTGGCGTGTGACGTCACCGTGGACAAGTTCATAGGGAACTGCATGGAATTCATTCCTTCTCTATCACTCTTACAGAAATTTTGTAAACAACAAGGCCAAGAAACATCACAATCCCATACAAAATCAAAACAATGCAGCGCCCTATATCAGTGCTGACGCGATTCAACTTTCTGCGTGCCAAAGCGTGATTGCCCCCGAAAAGCTAGTTTTTGGGATGTTTTTGGCTTTCCCGATTTTTTATAATTTTTGCTCAATTCCTACAGTATTGATGTAGTCCCCAATGTTGTTGAGGATGTTTTTCGGAGATTACTCAACTTAACCCTTTGGAGCCAGAGGAGACATATAAGGACTGCATTGTTAATTATGAGTACACCTGAAAATTGCTGTATCTGCAAATGTTTTATTTATTTTGAAAAATTAAATTCAATTACATTGTTTATTGACCATCAGAAAAGCCCATGGTATCATTTTATATTTAATTTTTCGTTGATCTTGCCAGCTCTCGCACCTTCTTCTTGGTGTTCTTCATAAGGTTTTGGACAACCGTTCCGTCGATGGTTTTGCTTGGTTTGACCCAGTTTTTCCTAAATTTGATTACGTCCTCTGCTCCTCTATTCTTTTGCCGTAGTTTCTCTTTTATCAAATTAAAATTCTTCTTAATGGGCCTTATTTGCGGGCAATTTGAAGGATTCATCGCCTTTTCCACAAATTGAACATTGCTTTCTTCATACCAGTCAAAGGTGTCACGCGCATGGTTGCAAGATGCCAAATCTGACCAAAATAATGTAGGACCTCTGTGCTTCCAGATGAGTGGCAGAATTGGTTTCTGGAGACATTCCTTCCGGTATATTTCGACGTTCATTCATGGGACGGTGAAGAATGGTGACGATTTCATACCACTTACTTTGACAAATTGCTTGCCAAACCAACACATTTTCCCAAGTTTTTCGCAAAAAAAAACGATTTCTCCGAATTCGGAACATTAGAGCGACGCTTCACAGTGAAAAACTGCCCCTGGAAATGCCTTGTTGTCAAATTTGACATACGTTTCATCATCCATGATTAGGCACATGTAATTTTTGCTCAACACATCGTCGTACTGTTTCCAAGCCCGAGTTTTCACATAATCCACCAGAATTTGAATTCTTTGGACATTTCTGTTTTGGGTAGGTCTTCAGGGAATTACGCTCCTTGGCGCACTGAATCATACCAATAGTCGTTCCGCACTTTTTTGCGCAATCTATGATAAATACCTCCTTTTTTCCTTTGAAGATTTTGCAAATTTTGCTGTCCAAATTTGACTTGGACACACCTGGTTTTCTATTGCATCCGGGTGAGTCTATCAATGTGTTATGCATACCGAATCGTTTGAAACATTTTGAACAGCAAAAACCCTAACACCTCCGACTTTTGCTAATTTTCTTAGCGATAATCATTTTTCATTGCAGTACTTTGTCACAATCGATTTTCGCTTCTCATGCGGAAACACTCACATTGTTCCACTTGAAGAAAAAAAAACTTTTAATGAAGGTTATCTTTTATTACAATGCTAGTAACACATAAACACATAGCAGTTGTCAAAATAATACTTAGTCTTTTTAATATGTACAGAGCCTCAAAGATGTACTCATATTGACCGATACAGTCCTTATGACCCTGGCAAAGTGATTGTATTGTTTTTTTTTAAATATGAAATAGAAATTCTTCTCGATTATCGGTAAAGTTTAAGGAATCAAAAACTTATTTGCTCGCCCCTTGGAACTACACATTGGTTGTCATTTTCAGTATGACATTGAATTATGACATCCAGGTACTTTTTCGTTGGCTGACAGCTCAACTAACGGAGGCCCAACTAAAAATTCACTCAACTATTAAACCCCCAACTAAAGAACATGTATCTCTGATTATTATATGTTTCGCCAAATTTCCTGAATTTTCGGATAAAAATATAAAACAAGGGTACCCCTTTGGTCCCGACATTATAAAAACGTGAAAAAACTAAAATAATAGTATATTTTTTACACCTAAACACAATTTGGTCCCTTCATCGTATTTTTTTTTTTTCCTAATAACTACAATTCAATAGCTTGGAAATAAAAAAAAGAAGTTTAAAATTGGTCAACTGGTTCAAAAGTAATGATTTTTCGAAAAATTTTAGTTTTAAAAAACCTTGATTTTTAGGACCACCCTATCTGAAAATTGGTCACCCTAATGTCGAAGGAAAAAAATAAGGATCTAATTATTTTTGAAGAACAACGAACCTATCAAGTTTCACGACAATCGGAATAGCACTTTATCGTTTTTCTATGGAATGGCTGTTTGTATATATATTTTTCAACGGCCTCAACCTAGGCCTCAACGTCATTTAAAAGTGTTATTTTATTTGGAGCTTGCAACATTGTTTTTCAGATTCTGAAGTTTTTAGGTGCTCGAAATTTACCAAAAATTTTATTGAGAATAGATTTTTTTTTCGGCAAAGTATAGTTTGCTTCGCATATAAAATAAGAAAAAAAAATCCATTTTGTATTATTGCTACCGGAGTGCACGTACGCAGTGTATTTCATATTTCCCTACATGCACAGTAGTCACTGTTAATTCATTTTATTCGAACTCTCGTATTCATTCGCTTATAAGCGGTATATGATTTCGTTAGAACAAAAAATTGTTGTTGAGTATGCGCAGAAGTTTCACATGCGTAGACGTTGCATAGCGTTAAAAATAACTCGTATGTTGACACCAAGATCAAGCAATGTGCGGTAAATTGTGTTGATGCCATTACTTTAGTAATATTGTGCTCGATAATTTAGTCCCAGCTGAGTTATTAACAGAAGAGAAAATCGATAAAGAAAAATCGATCACTGTCGTTACGTCCACATGAAACACGAGGAGATTTATCTTTTAATTAGAACTTAAGGAAATCTGGTGTTTATTATCAAGTGCATTATTAAATTAAAAAAAAAACTAATTTTTATTGTTTCCTGCTAACTAATGATGTTGATTTAGATACGAATTATGTGAAATATATAGCTACTTGAAAGACATTTTAGGATACACGTGACTGATCTTGTGTTGTCTGTGATTTCGAAACCTGCGTCAATATAAACATGCATCCCATGAATTCTAAAGTTGTGCTGGCCAAAAAAGATAGTGATCAGCAAAATAAAATGAGCTGTACCAATCCTTTATTAGGAACTCAAATTTGTTCCCATGTAAACACCGGTACCAAATCAAAAATATCGTTGACAAAAACTGCTAAGCTGGTAACATTGCAGAGAAAAGAAACCGTAAAAGAAGATGTTCTGAAAACTATTTCAACGAACAAGAAGGCATCGAGCATTAGTGCAAGCATTGCTAAATTTGAACAAAATGTAAACGGAACTGTTCCAAAATTGTCATGGAAAAGTTATATTAAGTCAAACACTCGTGAAAATAAGGACGGGCAAAGTGATCAAACACTACCGATGGAAACAACATTTCGTGCGAATTATAATTTGAAAAATGATAAAAAGGAAAACGCATCAAACAATGCAGTACCATCGAAACGATCGATTCTCACAAAAAATAAGGACACGACGAAATTGAATTTGTTCAATTTCATTGATAATACGAAAATCAAAACAAGCTCTAAAAAAAAGGGTCATGTGAATAAAACAAAAAATGACGGACCGGCAAAGACAGTAAAATTAACAGTAAGAAAAAATACTGATATTAATAATGTGTTGCAAGAAAACCTCCATTTTGGCACTATGCCTCTAAATTTTCACGACAAGAAAATAATTATAAAAACAAAAGACGACGCAAGTAATATCACTCATAATTATCCGCCGTCATTATTTCAAAACACATTAGGAATAACATCGCCATCCGCAATTATTGCAATGCAATTACCACCGTACTTCAAAAACTACAGTTTTGCTTTGTATTCTTCGTTAAATATAGATTTTTATAGCAAAGAGATAAAAATTTTAATGAACCAAAAACTGAATTCGGATTTATTGTCTAGTTTAGTAAGATCACCTACGAAGGATTCCGCCTACAAGTTGCATCCAAACAATTATCATGTGCTAATAATGAATTGTATTCCAACAACTGGAAAAACAAAGGTAAATATTTGGTTGCAGACATTTGGATTTGGATTATTTTCTTGTTTGTATTAATATATGTAGTATATCAAAAATGTGGCACAAATATTAAAATGACCAGGCCCACTGTGTAGACCAATGTGGGGAGATACAGGGGGTGGCCAAAATGTTTGGGATAGGCAACTTTTTTTCTCCCACAAAAAAATCAGCATGCTGTAACTTTTTGTATATACATCAAAAAATCTCAAATTTTGACTGTTTATCAACCTGCTATATGTGCATTATTGGTACAAATTTGGGCTCGATTGAATAATTTTTCGTGATGTTAGAACCGTTCGAGTAAAACACTATGTTTTAGACATCTCATTTTTGAGCTGTCATATCTCGGAAACCAGTGAACCGAATTTAATGATTTTTTTTTTTAACGTTCATCAACATATGTGTGAAGAATTAGCAATAAGTTAAAATTCACAAATACAAAGAAATATATAAAAAAAAAACAATATATATTTAGTCAATACATTGTAATAAAATGTAATATTTTCTCACGGCGAATTAGGTTATACCGGGTTGAAATTTTTACCCATATAGGGGAAAATAAGTCAAATTTACAATACCACACAAAAATTACTAAATGTGTTCTTCTTTTAATCTAAATAGGCTCCAATGTATCAGATTAAAGATAACTTGAGAACAAAAGTGGAAAATCTTTGGACATCAACATTAAAATTTATTGACATTGACTTAAAAAAAATACATTTTTTCGAGAAAAATCCAAAAAGTGTCAATCCATGATAACTTTTTTCAACGTTCAAAAAGTATCTATGTGTTAATAGTTTATGAAGCATTTTTATATTGTTAGTGTACGTTCAAAATTTCATTCAATTCGGTTCACTGGTTTCCGAGATATGACAGCTCAAAAATGAGTTGTCAAAAAATAGTGTTTTACCCGAACGGTTCTAACTTTGCGAAAGATTAATCAATCGAGCCCAAACTTGTACCAATAATGCACATATAATAGGTTGACAAACAGTCAAAATTTCAGATTTTTTAATGCACTCTTTGAAAAGTTATAGCATGTTGAACTTTTTTGTGAGAGAAAAAAAAAAGTTGTGTCCTCGATATTCGCGGGAATGGACTGTATCGAACGAGTTTCGGTTTTTTGGGTGTTTAACAAATTACGTAATGAAATTTTTGTTTTATTTCTAGTTGGTGGCGTGTTGCCAGAATCAACATCTTCCGGGGCGTTGAAATTGGAAATTTCAAGATTCCAACTTCTGGTCGTCCTTCTCGTCGTCTAGTGGTAGCAAGCAGATCTTCTTCACGGCTCGCTTGGTAGTGCCGTTCTTGGTTTGCAAGCTCACCACGCGTGTGTTCCCGTCCTTGCCCGGATGCAGCTCAATGATGCGGGCCAGAGCCCACTTCAACGGTGGTGCGTTCTCGTCAATGATGACTACCATGGCTCCAACCTTGAATTCGGTGACCTTCAAATCTCGTTGGCGTTTCTGAAGTTCGTGCAGATATTCGTTCATCCACACTCTCCAAAACTTCTGCTTCAAATCCTGGATGAATTGCAAACGCGACAACCTGCCTTGCGGAATACTGGCGTATGAAGGTTCCGGTATGGCTTGGAATTCTCTCCCAATTATGAAATGTGCTGGCGTAATGGCGTTCAAATCATTGGGGTCGTCGGAAGCCGGTGTGAGAGGACGGGAGTTCAAAATTGCTTCCACCTGTGCGAGGACGGTTGACAGAGCCTCAAACGTCAGACGATGTTCAGCGAGAACTAGCTTCAGATGCGATTTCACTGATTTAACTCCCGCCTCCCAGATTCCTCCGAAATGCGGGCTCCGAGGAGGAATAAATGACCATTCAATTCCTCTTGGTGCGCAGTATTCGTTAACAGCACGGATGTGCTGCTCGTCGTGAAACAGTTCAGCTAAGCGACACATATGGTTGTTGGCGCCTTCGAAATTAGTTGCGTTGTCTGAATACAGCTTCTGCACCAGGCCTCGGCGACTGACAAATCGCTGAAGTGCGCCCATGAAAGAGTCCGAACTCAAATCCGACACAGCCTCAAGGTGCAGAGCACGCGTGGCCATGCAAACGAATACGCATACGTATCCCTTCGTGGTTGTCGGATGTCTAGAGATTGCGCTTGATCGAAGGTTGAATGGTCCCGCAAAGTCCAACCCGGTATGCGAGAATAAGGGGGACGGCTTGACACGGTAATCCGGAAGATCTCCCATTAGCTGCGTGGATTTCTTGGGTCTCATCCGGAAACACGGTATGCAGTGATGTACTATGCTTCGGATGATGTTCTTTGCCTTCAGTGGCCAGTATTGTTGCCGGACGACTCCAAGCAGGCTTCGTTGACCAAGATGGAAGTTAGTACGATGCAAGTGCCGGATCAAGTTGATTGTTAGCGGATGTTTATCTGGAAGGACTGCTTGATGGCGATGCTCGTACGGTATGGCCGCGTTCCTCAAGCGTCCGCCAACACGTAGAACTCCGTCGCTTGGGTCGATAAACGGATTCATGTTCTGAAACGGCAGCTTGAAGTCATTTCCGGACCGTATTGCGTGTAGCTCCTGGAAGAATACTTCAGCTTGCACTAAGCGCGTAATCAAAGTTGATGCTCGCTTGATTTCGGATGCTGTCGGTAGCCCCTTGGTCAACTGCTGTCGACCGCTTCTGATGTAATCGCAGAATCGAATCACATATGCCATTGCTCGCTGTATGATCATATACCGACTGACCCGATCAAATAACGGTAATCTCGAGTGTTCGGTAGCAGAAACGAGAACGGTCTTTCTCATTTCCGGAACCTCTTCTTCCGAAAGTGGTGGTGGCTGGTCGATAAGCGGCTGCGCGTTCTGGAAGCTTGGAGGCCCATTCCACCAGAGCCTTCGTCCTTCCAATTCCGATGGTGCTACGCCGCGGGAAATCAGATCCGCAGGGTTTTCCCTCGAAGGAATGTACTGCCAAGTATAACCAGCGGTCAAGTGCTGGATCTGCCTAACTCGGTTTCCGACGAAGACCGTCAGTACATCCGGAGCCTTCTGCAGCCAACAGAGAACTATTTGCGAATCTGACCACAGTCTAACAGAACTGAAATCGATGTCGATGGCTGCTAGTACCTTTGCTGTAAGCTGCGAGAGCAACAACGCTGCTAATAGT
This sequence comes from Aedes albopictus, assembly GCF_035046485.1. NCBI lineage: Eukaryota > Metazoa > Arthropoda > Insecta > Diptera > Culicidae > Aedes > Aedes albopictus. The sequence continues at coordinate 214,741,031 of NC_085138.1, forward strand.
TCGGCCTTCGGAGTTGTAATTTCCTTCTACTTGTTCTTCTTTCGTGGTAGAATTCGTGACTTCGTGAGAATCATCTTCGCTGTTCCATCGTTGCATTGCGTCCGAGCATACAGACAGGCGCCATATGCCATGTCTGACGCATCAGCGAATCCGCAGAGCTCGCGTGCGCAAGCTCCATCACTAAGGATCCACCGTTCGATCTTCACGTTGTTCAAGCTGTGTAGTTGATCACGATAGTCCATCCACAGCTTCGCCAGTTCACAAGGAACCGGTTGGTCCCAGTCCAAGTTCAAACTCCAGAGTTCCCGCAAGATGAGTTTTGCTGCGGTGATTGCGGGTCCTACGAATCCTAACGGATCGAAAATTCGAGCAATCTGACTCAGAAACAATCGTTTCGTCAATTGAGCCTCGCGACTCGGATTTCCTGGCACGACGAACGTGAATCTGTCTTCCTTGGGATTCCACGAGACGCCCAACGTTTTCATTATCGCATTTACGGTGGGATCGGTTATGTCTACGCAGGTCTCTCGTTGATCTTCAGGAACAGTAGACAGCAATTCTTCCGAATTTGAACAGAATTTGTGCGCCTTGAAGCCTCCCTGTTCCAGTAGTCCTATGATTTGATCCTTGAGTGCAATCGCTTCGTCCAGAGAGCTTGCTCCTGTGAGTGCGTCGTCAATGTAGAAAGATTTAATGACCGCCTCGGCAGCAAGCGGGTATTGTTCCTTCTCGTCCTCGGCAAGTTGCCGAAGTGTCATTGTCGCCAAGAACGGGGATGATGCAAGGCCGTAGGTTACGGTTCGATATTCGTAGATTCGGATTGGTTGATCCCGACTTTCCCGCCAGAGTATCCTTTGGTAACGGACATCGTCTTTGTGGACCTCGACCTGCCGATACATTTTTGGGATGTCGGCAGCGAATGCGAATTTATGCGATCGGAAGTTCAACATTCGGATTGGTTGATCCCGACTTTCCCGCCAGAGTATCCTTTGGTAACGGACATCGTCTTTGTGGACCTCGACCTGCCGATACATTTTTGGGATGTCGGCAGCGAATGTGAATTTATGCGATCGGAAGTTCAACATATGAGGTCATTCTGCACCGATGGACCGACCATTTGGGTTTGGTTAATGCTGACTCCAGTGTCGCTCTGCGCCGAGCCATCGAACACAACACGAAGCCGAGTTGTTGTGCTGCTGGGTTTCAAAACGTAATGATGTGGTAGGTAATACGCCGAATGGAGCTCGTCGATTTCTGTCTCCTCGTTCAGCGTCATGTGGCCAAGTGTCTCAAAAAGGAAATATACTGCGTTTTAACTTCTGGAGTCTTATCCAGTCGTTTCTCTAGGGCAAGAAAACGTTTCTCTGCCATAGCCTTCGAATCACCTAGTTGGTCCTTCACATCGTTGAATGGCAGGCGAACCACGTACCTGCCTTCAGCGGCACGGCTGTGTGTTTCACGGAAATGGTCGATGCAAACCGCATCCGACGCTACAAGTTTCTCTTCGGGTTCGCAACATGATTCGATTTGCCAGAAATTCCATACAATTTCGTTGAGGTTATCTTCAGCGGTGATGAAAAAAGATTGTTGCTTCTCCGACACCTTGCTGGGAATCGGTCCGCTTAACACCCAACCGAACTGGATGCCCTGTAGAACGGCATTGGTGTTCGGGATCCGCATACGACCTGACTTCAACATCTCGAAAAATACCTCAGCACCAAGGAGCATGTCCACCCTGTCAGGAATGTTGAAGTTCGGATCTGCGAGCTGGATGTCGTTGCAGCTCACTTTCGACAGGGGCAAATTTCCTGTTATTCTGGGTACTATGAAGAATTCAAGGCACGCCGTGAAATCGCTTATACGAGATTTGATCTTCGTATGAATCTTCAACCGAACAGTTGTATTGATGTCGTTCAGTCCAGAGATCGTATCCTGTTATTCTGGGTACTATGAAGAATTCAAGGCACGCCGTGAAATCGCTTATACGAGATTTGATCTTCGTATGAATCTTCAACCGAACAGTTGTATTGATGTCGTTCAGTCCAGAGATCGTAACGTTGGCCGGTTCCTTTTTCAACGAAAGCAGAGTTGCGAAGTGTTCCGAGACAAAATTGGAATGGGAACCCGAATCCAATAAGATTCTGCTAGGGTAGACATCAGCTCTTCCGTAAACAAGAACTACAGCTGTTGAAAGTAGAACTTGCTTTCCTGTTCCCTTTGGATGAGTACAGAGCGCGGCTTGCACCTCTGTACCGACGGATTCTGCAGCTGCTTGTGCTGGTGGTGGTGGTGTCGTTTTCTTCTCGGGCTTTGGCTGCGGACCGCGCTGCGAACCTTCGGACGTACAATCTTCTGGCTTCCTTTGGTGGCTGTCAGCTGGATGCAACGTAGTATGGTGACGTTTGTTGCATTTTTTACACGAATGCTTGGACGAACAGTCAGTCGTGCGATGCCCCTTCTGCAAACAATTGAAGCAGGCGCCGACCCGGCGGAGTGTGTCATACCGATCAGCGATGCCAGCCTTTTTGAAGGTGTCGCATTTCCACAACTCATGACTCTCGGAACATTGCGGGCAAGTATCCGTCGTGGTGACCAAAGAACTCGTCCGGACCTGGGACGCTGCGGATCTACGAAGCTGGAGTTTCGAAGGAGGTTTCACAGGTGGTTTGCTGAGAGGTCGAATCTTTTCAAGCACGCGACACCTTTCGCGTAGGAAATCCAAAGTTTCATCATAGCTGGGTAGAGTCGTTGAAACTTGATCCAGTTCCCACGCCTTGCGGGTCTCGCTGTCGAGCTTCAAAGCGATGTGGTTGACCAGCATTGTTTCCCCCAGTCCATCAACAGGCAGACCTAGATTTTTCAAAGCGTCGACGTTTCTCGTGCACGTATCCAGAAGTTTCCTCATCCCAATTGCGTCTTCGTTGGTGAGCTTCGGCAAATCGAATAGGGCATCGATGTGCTTATCAATTATCAGCCGGCGATCTTCAAAGCGTTCTGTCAGCGTGGCCCAAGCTGCGTCGTAGTCGTTGTTATTTATCATTTCCTGGTCAATGATTCCCGCAGCCTTGCCTACTAACGAATTTCGGAGGTGGTAGAGTTTTATTGCAGGCGACTCCGAACTGTAGCGGGACATGATGGTCTCGAACATCGACTTGAATGCGTACCAGTTCTCGTACGATCCATCAAACGTAGGCAACGGCACCTTTAATGGAGGCAACTGCGACACGTTCACGGGGGACGAAACGGGTAGCTGAACCGACTGCGCGTCCTTTTGCGAGGACGATTCCAACAATTTAGTTAGGACAATATACAACTCACCGTAAAGCTGCTCGAACTCGATGCAAAGCGTTTCCAGCTCGTCACGATCCTCATCGCTGATGTCGGGGCCGTGAGCTCGTTGTTGGTGTGGGTTGTAGTCATCGTTCACGCTCTCCACAATCTTTAGCTGAAGCTGCAAAAACTGTTTGCAGTCCAGGCTTTGATTGGGGTCGTCGGTGTCAGCTTCCATCGCCGTTTTCACTCGCACTAATTTTCTGTTCAATGCAATCATTTGATTTTTCAGCACTTTGTATTCAGCGGCCATCTTCTTTTTTGCTTCTTTATTTTTCTTGTTTTTCTTTTGTTCACTGATCGACACTAGTTCGCTGTTCTGGCTGTTTCCCTTCACCGGCGTAACGTTTCCATCGACGGGACCTTCGCCGCCAGTGGTCTTCTCCGTACCGACGGGTTCTTTGCCGTCGTCTTTATTTTTTCCACTTCTCGTCACGATTGGTGTACGTGTCATGCTCATCGTGCTTATTCATTCTCTCACCGACAATGCGGTTCTTTCACACTTCACTGAATATCGCCCTCAAACCCCCAGCACTTGTGCTCCACTCGAGGGAAGCAGATCGCGATTGCGAAAAACACTATAGCATCTTCAATTTGCACTGGTAGTGGCCATTTTGTTTTGCTTTCACACAAAGCACAAGAGCATGCGCGTACACGTTGTGATCGTTTCACTACACGGATCAAATCGAACGAATTTCTCGAAAAAGCACTTAATCCATGGGAAATCGACCTTCCCAGAGGCACTTTTCAACGAAAACGCTGCAAGCATCAGCGCTAGTACGTTCAAAAACGAAAAACACTTGACCCGAGGCAGCCGTTTGCTCGCCACCAGCAATGGCGTCACTTTTCTCCGGGCTACTTGTGAGCCCTCACTGCGCGACGGGTGCGTGTTTCAATTCACTTTTTCGCGAATTCAACTGCTATCGGAGCAATTGATCAAAAAACCGAAACAATCCGGATCGGCGGACCACAAAATGTCCTCGATATTCGCGGGAATGGACTGTATCGAACGAGTTTCGGTTTTTCGGAGGAGCGAAATTAACGCGCGTCTGTTTGGTACAACAGTCTACTTTTCTCTGAACAAATGTGTGGATACATATGTGTTTGTGTGATGGGTGTTTAACAAATTACGTAATGAAATTTTTGTTTTATTTCTAGTTGGTGGCGTGTTGCCAGAATCAACAAGTTGCCTATCCCAAACATTTTGGCCATCCCCTGTAATTCAAACATTTGAGGCAATCAGATTATCCACTTATGAATAACATGCTTGACAAATCTTTTTGAATTTATTTAAGGAAAAAACGGGGACAACCGTACCGACCGTTGTATTTTAGGGGAATGGAGTTTGAATATAAAATCGTAGGGAGTGGCTTTACAGTTGGCGTCTTTTTTCCTGTGATGGGGCAGAGGTATTTATTCCATGTGTCCTGGCTTTAGTGTCTAGGCTTAAGAGCCATTACTCGCTCTCTGAAACGAGAATAGAACCTAGAAGAAAATCAGGGTTTTTTACCATTTTGAAATTGCACGCAACAGATTGCATAAAATAAAATAATAGGGGCACTCACTAAACAGATTAAATTGCTGCGTAATGGGTAGTACGCAGATCGCAAGAAATTTCTTGGCCTATCTCGATGCGTGGAAAATTCAGGCAAAGAATCGCTCAAGAAATGAGCAAGCGTTTGATTTTGCTTGACCCCAGTACGGAGCTGAAAAGAAACGTGAAATCAAATGGAGCTTGCTGTGTTAAATTTCTTGACCATTTTGGTCAAGGAAAAACAATGCACTGAACGGAAATTACTTGAGCGATTCCGTTTGAGGTCGATACCTAGCATAAGCCATGATTTGCTACTCAATTGAAATGTTTCATAATTTTGCGAATAAAATAATCAAAGATTGCCTTGGTGATCGCGACGTTTAATCAGTTTATAATCAGCTTACGTTGTTAAGGTGAATCGGGACGCTGTGTTATTTTTCCTATCTTCCCTCTCTTTCTAACAATTTTCCTCGCGATTTTGAAGATGGTAATCTCGATTTCTATCGCACAGATGAGGCTGAAAAACAATCAGCATATGCACTGCAAGTGAGCATATACAATGATAGATTTTTGTTCCATTATATGAAGTAGAATCTGAGATTACCATCTTAGAAGATACAGAGCAATGGCGGATATTTCCTCGACCGTCCCGTCCGCCCTTAAGTGAATCCCCCTAATATGACTGAATCTTGCAAATTATTAACAATAATTTTCAATAGCATTCGTCGGAAATATTTGGTCCCAGACATATAAAAGATGAAATGGTTAGACTAAATTCAGAAATGGTTTACTGTTCAACATAAGGTCAGGTAAGCGTCAGTTTTAGTCAGTCGTCTATTTGACAAGTACTTCGGACCATACATATACAATTGCTAATCAATTGCTAATCATTTTTAAAGGTTGTTCAAAGTAATAAGGGGTGATACACAAATTATGTCACGCAAAAATCGACATTTTTTAACCCCCCCCCCTTCCCCTTATGTCACACTTTTTGTATGGGACCTCAATATTTTTTGTAAGGGTCGTCACGTTCTGCAAAACCTCCCCTCCCCCCTAAAAGCGTGACCTCATTTGTGTGAGACCCCTAAATGCATTAGCTTAGAAGTCTTATAATTTCACTAGATTGCATGGGAACGCCCCTTGGCATTGAACGGCGATTCCCAAGCATATTCCCTTGAAATTCATCTTCAAAGTAAATCCACATCCCCACACGCTCCCGTCAGAATGCCCATTTTTTCATTGCTATCTCTGTCGCTCTTCAAGAGGCTCCATTTAAAAATACCCATTTTCAAGTTGGGCGGCCTAACTCATAAATGGTTTTTTTTTTTAAATGGAGCCTCTTGAAGAGCGACAGAGATAGCAATGAAAAAATGGGTATTCTGACGCGAGCGTGCAATAAAGGACTGTCGAAAAATGGAAGCCCTGGCTACACGCAAACTACACGCAGAAAAATGACGCTTGTTTAAAATAAGGAACCTAGGGTAACCAATATAATTTGGACTCCCTGGGTCGTACTATCACAACTTACACAGATTTAAGGAAGAGATGACGCAAAATTTTAGAATCATTCGCTAAATTAGATTGCTCTACAGGGGTAGCAATCATTGCCTCACTGGAAATATCATTATTTGCCTTGAAATTAAATTTTATCAATCTGGTCATCCATGCGAGTGTCGCAACATGTTTACAAAAAGAGATTGCCGTGCTGAGGAAACTTACAGATGTAAACAAAAACGTTTATCATTCTAGCGCATTAAATTCGCAAAGTTCGTCTAATCAGCCTTTGTTAATCAAGTAATTAGGATGTGATCCATCTTATTCAAGTGGCAGATTCTTCGAGAATAGTTTCAAACGGGTTTCAACACCGGGTGTCCATCTGAATCTGTTTGATTTTGACTTAAATTCAAACTAATGTCCTCTAGGGGTCCAAAACTCGACCGTTACCATACACCGGGGCAAGTTGAAACGGACGAAGCTTGGTGAAACGTGAAGTTTTGAGAGGGACTTCAATTCAATTCTTTACTAATGACTGTAAGCTCCACGAGGTAATACACGAGATTTAATCCAGATTTTTTTAAATCCAGGATCAACTTTAGTACCCCACTCGGTAAGCTCCAAAACCGGTATCTACGTACAAGAACGCAGCCATTTTAAACGTCACACGAAACTGTGAACATGTGTGCGTGAGAGAATGGACGTAGAAAAAGAGTTCGAATCAAAACATCTGATCGCTGGTTTGTTTTGATCCAGACGGCCGGCAGCAACAGCAACAGCAAGCTGCAACAGCAGTAGATTTCGTTGCAATTGGGGACTACGAAGGTGATGATTTTGTTTGCGGTTTTCTGTGAGAAAGTGAAGGAGGGAAGATTTTTTGCTTTTTTTTCACTCATACTCCCATAAGAAACCCCGTAGGAAGAAAGAGTGTTTCCCGGCTCATCAACCTTCGTCGTCCCCAATTTAAGTACGGAATGATACCAGTTGAACACTTTCTTGATCTGGTTTTTCGATTAATTCCAATCGATTTTCATTTTACCGGTACGGAACGGGCGTCAGAAGGTTGGGCTTTCGGACAGCTAAAGCTTTTCGTCGAGACATCTTTGCAGGCAGCTGATTTTATGTGGATTATGCTGGGGGTGGCCGAGCATGAAAGTCGGTTCTCGGAACTAGCCTTGATAGCCAAGATGTGATTGCGAACAAAATCTCGGTCCAATGCAATGACATATTGCAATGAAATGCATCGGAATGCAGCAGTTGGAGCAGTTGTGGCTTGCTGCAATAAATATACATTTGTGGAAGGTGTTTCGGAGATTCCTTCAGATATTTCCCCGGCGATACTTTCTGGAATTCCTCAAGATATTTCGCGGATTTCTCCAGGAATTCTCTTGAGGATTCCTCTTGGAATTCTTTCGGTAATTCTTTGAGGAATCTTCTAGGGAACTTCCCCAGGAATTTCGTCAGGTTTTTTTTACGAATTCCTTCGGGGTTTCCTCAAATAATTCGGGGTTCTCTCCAAGATTTTCTCCAAGATTTCCATCAATGATTCCTTCAATTATGTATTCCGTTTACGATTGCTCCAGGAGATCCTACGGGGATTTCTTTCAGAATTCGATTGAGGATTCCTGCAGAAATTTCTCCAGGGATTCCTCCAGGGATTCCTCCAGGAGTTCCTCCAGGAGTTCCTCCAGGAGTTCCTCCAGGAGTTCCTCCAGGAGTTCCTCCAGGGATTCCTCCAGGAGTTCCTCCAGGGATTCTTCCAGGAGTTCCTCCAGATATTCCTCCAGGAGTTCCTCCAGGGATTCCTCCAGGAGTTCCTTCATGGATTCCTCCAGGAGTTCCTCCAGGGATTCCTCCAGGAGTTCCTCCAGGGATTCCTCCAGGAGTTCCTCCAGGGATTCCTCCAGGAGTTCCTCCAGGGATTCCTCCAGGAATTCCTCCAGAGATTCCTCCAGGAGTTCCTTCAGGGATTCCTCCAGGAGTTCCTCCAGAGATTCCTCCAGGAGTTCCTCCAGGAATTCCTCCAGGAGTTCCTCCAGAGATTCCTACAGGAGCTCCTCCAGGGATTCCTCCAGGAGTTCCTCCAGGGATTCCTGCAGGGATTCCTCCAAAAGTTTCTCCACCTAGCCAACACGAAGTCGTATATGATATAGAATAGGATGCTACAGTACGCATATCGCCTCCACTTTACCATCCTATTCAACAGCATTTGCGATCACGTGATGGCTGGGCAGTGATTCCTCCAGGAATTCCTCCAGGAATTCCTCCAGGGATTCCTCCAGGAGTTCCTCTAGGGATTCTTCCAGGAGTTCCTTCGGGGATTCCTCCAGGAGTTCCTCCAGAGATTCCTCCAGGGATTCCTCCAGGAGTTCTTCCAGGGATCCCTCCAGGAGTTCCTCTAGGAGTTCCTCCAGGAGTTCCTCCAGGAGTTCCTCCAGGAGTTCCTCCAGGAGTTCCTCCAGGAGTTCCTCCAGGAGTTCCTCCAGGAGTTCCTCCAGGAGTTCCTCCAAGAGTTTCCTTTAGGAGTTCCTCCAGGAGTTTCCTCCAGGAGTTCCTCCAGAAGTTTCCTCCAGGTGTTCCTCCAGGAGTTTCCTCCAGGAGTTCCTCCAGAAGTTTCCTCCAGGAGTTCCTCCAGGAGTTTCCTCCAAGAGTTCCTCCAGGAGTTTCCTCCAGGAGTTCCTCCAGGAGTTACCTCCAGAAGTTCCTCCAGGAGTTACCTCCAGGGATTCCTCCAGGAGTTCCTCCAGGGATTCCTCCAGGAGTTCCTCCAGGGATTCCTCCAGGAGTTCCTCCAGGGATTCCACCAGGGATTCCTCCAGGAGTTCCTCCATTAGTTCCTCCAGGGACTCCTCCAGGAGTTCCTCCAGGGATTCCTCCAGGAGTTCCTCCAGGAGTTCCTCCAGGAGTTCCTCCAGGAGTTCCTCCAGGGATTTCTCCAGGAGTTCCTCCAGAGATTCCTCCAGGAGTTCCTCCAGGGATTCCTCCAGGACTTCCTTCAGGGATTCCTCCAGAAGTTCCTCCAGAAGTTCCTCCACCGAGCCAACACGAAGTCGTATATGATGTAGAATAAAATGCTACAGTACGCATATTTCCTCCACTTTACCATCCTATTCAACAGCATTTGCGATCGCGTGATGGCTGGGCAGGGGTTCCTCCAGTAATTCCCCCAGGGATTCCTCCAGGAAGTCCTCCAGGGATTCCTCCAGGAATTCCTCCAGGGATTCCTCCAAGAATTCCTCCAGGGATTCCTCCATGGATTCCTCCAGGGATTCCTCCAAGAATTCCTCCAGCGATTCCTCCAGGAATTCCTCCAGGGATTCCTCTAGGAATTTCTCTAGGGATTCCTCTTAGAATTCCTCCAGGGATCCCTCCAGAACATCCTCCAGCGATTCCTCCAAAACCGTAGCCTACGATCGCACTCATTTTTAAGTTTGAATTACTCTAGAACCAACTATGCTGTTATCAAACCGTTGCAGAGTATGTGCAGTGTTTTCAATAGATGTTATGAGGGTTGCTTGCTTCCATAAATTCCTTCGAGAATTCCTCTTCGATTCTGAGAATTTCCCCGGGAATTCCGTCAGAAATTCCTCCTGGAATTCTTTCAAAATATATGTTTCATAACATTCAAAGTTTGAGGGTGGAGGGGGGTGGGTGTTGGAAGGGGGTTGCATATTTCCAAAAACTCCTTCTCAAATTCCTCCAAGAATCCTTCCAAAATTCCTTCGAGAATTGCTCCAGCAATTCCTCAAGGATTTCCTACTGTGATTCCTCTACGATTTCCTACGGGAATTCCTCGAGGAATTCGTTTTGAATTTATCCAAAAAAATCTACAGAATTTCCTCTTGAATTTCTTAATTCTGAAATTTCTCCGGGAATTCCTCCGAGAGTTACTTCTCGAATTCCTCAAGAAAATCCATGGTGAATTCCTCCAGAAATTCCGAAGTAGTTCCCGCAGGAATCCCTGAAGGAGTTCCCGGAGAAATACCTGAAGGAGTTCCCGGAGAAATCCCTGAAGGAGTTCCCGGAGGAATCCCTGAAGGAGTTCCCGGAGGAATCCCTGAAGGACTTATTGGAGGAATCCCTGAAGGACTTATTGGAGGAATCCATGATGGAGTTCCCTGAAATATCCGTGAAGGAGTTCCTGGAAGAATTCCTGAAGGAGTTCCTTTAAGAATCCTTGAAGGAGTTACTGCAAAAATCTCAATTGCTGGAGGAATTCCCGTAAAAAAATCATGAAGGAATTCCAGTAGAAAACTCTCGAAGGAATTTTTAGAGGAATTGCCGTGGAAATTTGTGAAGGAGGATTTTTTAAAAGAATTCTCGGAGGATATTTTGGAGGAAATCCAAAAGGAATTCCCGAAGAAATTTATGGAAGAATTCCCTGGGCCCATTTCCGAAGAATTGTCAGGAGGAACGCCCGGAGGAAATCTCGGGTAAATTCCATTCAGAATTCCCAGATTAATTCTTGAAGGAAGTCCAGAAGGAATTTTCAAATAAAATCAAAAAAGAATTCTCGGAGAAATTCCAGATGATTTTTTGGAGGAAATCCAGATGGAATTCTCGGTGGAAATCCAAAAGGAATGCCCGGTGGAAATCCAAAAGGAATGCTCGGAGGAATTCCAGTAGGTATTTTCGGATAAATTTTAGAAGGAAGTCCCGGAGTAGTACTAGAACGAATTCCCGGAAAAATTTCTGGAGCTATCCCCAGAAAAATGTTTGGAGGGATTCCCGGAGGAGTTTTTTGAGGAATTCCAGAAGAAATTTTTGGAGGAATTTCCGGAGTAATTTTAGAAGTAATTACTAGATAAATTCGTAGAAGAATTCCCTGAGGAATTTCTGGAGGAAATCCCGGAGGGATTCCAGGAGGAATTTTCGAAGGAATTTCTGGAAGGATTCCCGGAGCAATTTCTGGACGAATTCCTGAAGGAATTTCTAAAGGAATTCACGGAGCAATTCAGAAAGAAATCACAGAGAAACTCCAGAACGATGAATTCCCAGATGAATTTCAGGTGGAATTTCTGGAGAAGTTTTTGGAGAATTGCTTTAGGAATTCTCGGACGAATCCCAGGAGGAGTTTCTTGAGGAGTTCTTAAGGGTTTTGGTCACCGTCGAGTTTTATATTTGGAAATTGTTGATATTTTTCGGTGATTATAAACACACTGAAACACGATTTATGACGTTTAGGCCTACTGTCATTCAGCCATCATCAGATCTAAAATATATTTTGAAAATTCGTTACATTTTAAAATTTAGTCTTACAATTTTCTTCACCCACTTATGCAAATCGATGTTCCTGCCACCAGTGTGGCTTTATTACTAAACCCCCCTTTCTTACACATCTATCCATTCTCGTGTTGGTTCGGTTGTGTCATTCGGTTCGGTTGCGTCACTCGGGTTGGTCTGTTCGTTTGTGTTGATAGCGATCGGATTTTACCCACTAGACCGTTGTACGCCGAGTCGATTCCTCCACATTCTCGGGGCATATTAACAGTTCTGTCGTCGCCAAGTAACTTAATGTGGAAGGCCTCTGCAATGGTTCTGCTTGCCTGGTTGTCGATCCTTTCCAGTATTTCCGTATTGGCGAAATCAAAGTTGTGTCCTTCCTCCAGGTGGTGTTGGGTTAGTCTTTGCTTCCTTCTTTCTAATGTTGTTTTGGTGTTCGTTGATCCTTGTTTTAAGCATTCTACCCGTTTGTCCTACGTACACCTTTCCGTCCTCAGCACCGCATGGTACGGCATACACAACATTTTTGGTTTTCATGGTTGGAATTGAGTCCTTCAACCGACTGAAAACAGTGTTTTTGATTTTGTCGCGTGGTTTGTGTGCTAGTGTGATGTTGTGTTTGTTGGGAATTTTGAGAGTTTTTCACTGAGGCATGGTATGTAGGGTGTGGATACGAACTTTGTTTCCCTTCTTCCGGTTTCCTCCCCTTGTATGGTGTTGTAATGTTGATGGGTTCTGTTTTTCAGCAACTTGGCGATAAACCATTTTGGGTAATGGTTTTTAGCAGAATTTGTTTCACTGTTGCTATCGCTTTTGGTCTCTCCGCGGCATCTGTTAGTTTGATCGCTCGGTCTATAAGCGCGATCGCCGTGTTCTTCTTATGTTGGAAGGGGCTTTCCGAATTGAAATCTAAATATCTTCCATTCGTTTGTTTGGGTGTCCATATCTTTGTGATCCTCCCGTTTGTCCTCTGCAGAGTCATATCCAGGAACTTTAGTTTTTCATTTTCTTCTAGTTCAACTGTGAATTTCAACTTGTCGTGAAACTCATTGAAGACATCCACAATCGTGTTTATATGAGCCTCCTTCGCAATGCAGAAGCAGTCATCTACGTAGCGACGATACACTTTTATCGATAATTGTTTCTCCTCTAACGTTCTCATGCTCTCCTGTTCTAGTCGTTCCATGACAAGGCTCGCGACGACCGGCGACAGTGGGGAACCCATCGGAACCCCGAAGGTTTGCTTGTAAAAGACTCCATTGTGTACGAAAAACGTGGATCCCAACACTAGCTTAACTGCAGTCGTGAAGCTGTTTCTGTCTATCGGTGTGTGGTCTTCGAGTTCGTCCCACCGTCGGCGTGTAAATAAACCGTCGGCGTGTAAATAAACAAGTGTCAAAATGGTTCACGTACGTGATCTCCCAGCTGGATAGGAGGTAGCATCAGCTGCGGCGATCAAATTGCGTCTGAAGATGGCTGAGAAGTGATTAGGCCGAAACGTCACGCAAAAAACGATATTGTTTTATTCGTTCACCGATAAATATCATTAAAATAGATATATAACAATACACTTTGTCAGCATTATTTATTGAAAAATAATTTCCCATAGACTGGTCAAAAACTAATGCAAGATAACAAGTAAGTGAATCGATTAATAATTAAAAAAGAATTTATTGAAATACTCTTTGTAAGATATCTCCGTAATCAAATCACCGACGAACCGACGTGACAGTGGCGATTCAAAAGTGTCCCCCCCCCCCCCAAATTTAACGGTCGACCACCGAAGCGAGCGATCGCTTCTGTCAAATCAGCGCAGACGCGAAACGTTTCCTATATGAACACACGGGGGTTCGGTGTCGAGCTATCAAATCATCGCGAGCCGTTATAGAGGTGGCGATAGTGTTCGGCTATTTTTCATCATGGCGTCGCGGACAACAAATTTGAATTTATTTGTTCTAGCTGTCACGTCGGTTCGTCGGTGATCAAATGTCGAATCGAAATAAAATTTCAGGGCCTTATACAAGGATATTGTAGCTTTCATTTGGTGCTTAGAGAACCCAAATCGGTTGACAGACAGCTGAGATATTTATTATGGTACCCTTGGTCAAAAATCTCTCAAAAAGTTAACCTTACTCCCAAGTACTCTATGAAAGATATCTCGGTAACCAAATGTCCAATCCTAATAAAATTGTATAGGGTTCTAATAGAATGTTGTAGCTTTCATTTGGTGCCAGGATAACCGAAATCGGTTGACAGACGGCCAGAATATTTATTATGATACACTTGGTCAAAAATCTCAAAAGGTTTAGCTGTATAAATCCTAAGTACTCTTCGAAAGATATCTCTGTAACCAAATGTCCAATCAAAATAAAATTTCTGGGCGATCTACGAGGATGCTGTAGCTTTCATTTGGTGCCAAGAGAACCCAAATCGATCGACAAACGGCCAAAATATTTATTATGATACACTTGGTCAAAAATCTTAAAAAGTTTAGATGTATGACTCATAAGTACTCTTCGAGAGATATCTCGGTAACCAAACGTCCAATCGAAAAAAAATTCAATAGCGTTCTACTAGGATGTAGTAGTTTTCATTTGCTTCCAAGAGAACTCAAATCGGTTGACAGACGGCTGAGAAACGTGCGTGACTTTTTTTGTAACGCACACATACACACAAACATACACGCATACACACACACACACACACACACACACACACACACACACACACACACACACACACACACACACACACACACACACACACACACACACACACACACACACACACACACACACACACACACACACACACACACACACACACACACACACACACACACACACACACACACACACACACACACACACACACACACACACACACACACACACACACACACACACACACACACACACACACACACACACACACACACACACACACACACACACACACACACACACACACACACACACACACACACACACACACACACACACACACACACACACACACACACACACACACACACACACACACACACACACACACACACACACACACACACACACACACACACACACACACACACACACACAAGGGGTAGCAGGGACAGGAGTCCAGGGGCTTGACGAACCGCCCCTTCTGCGAGTCGGGTGGAAGCTTGGGAATATTTCCTAAGCGAAAACCGTTCACACACCCGTGTGGATTACCACCTTTGGCTCTTCCTTCGGGGAGTGACCGGGCTTCTGGTTTCCAGACAGCTCAAGCAGAGGATGCCTAGGATGTGGTGGGGTTCCAACAGTGGGCTCTGTTGGTTCCCTATAAAAAGCCACACATCCGCAAGCAACTCCGTGCAAGCGACCTGGTACCGCTTCCAAAGTGCCTTAGCCCAAACACCTGGAGTGCCAACCGGCACATCAGGATCGATGCCAGTAACATCCTGATTATGGCATACTGGTAAACGCTAACGACACCGGACTACGGATTATGGATTGGATGGCGACGATGGGCTGACATTCGGGCTATTCTGCTCCCTGAGTAAAGTAGGGTGACACCAACTTGAAACGGCGAGTGGGCTAATGGCACGATTGCCTCCGTCCCGGTAAAACCTTGGCAGGCCTCCGGATACGTTCATCATCTGTCCATCACGTTGATGGGTACTAGGCTCGGATGGAACATTCCCGACTTACGCTGATCTGGCTCTGGACACGGACCCCATGAAGGAACGTGTTCAACCCTCGCTTGGCCTCCCTGTTTCATAGACAACCAAGAGATCACAAAAGCGACTAGATACAACGGATGGTGATAGCGGTGCGGAGGGGGGACCCAATAGAATGGAGACATCAAACTATACCGAAGTAGTTGGAGAGAACGCGGACGCGTTCAGAAGAAGTGGAGTGGTGCAGCGATCACCAGTGACGCCGCTGGAAACAGCTGCAAGAACGAGTAGCAGCGCGATACGGAGCGAACCCCAAGGGAGCCAACGGGAGCTCGGGACTCCGAACCAACGAGTGTTCACACTGACCTCGAAGAGCAGTGTTGTACAGGAGTCGGGTCTGGGTGAGGTGAGGAAGAAGGTGAACGAACTGTACGAGTTTGTGAAGGACAAACACAACGTGCACCTGAAAATTAAGCAGCTGGTGGTAAACATCAAATCTGCTGTTATAGCCGCCGAACGCGAGCAAAAGGCGCTCAAGCTGAGAGTGGAAACAGCCGAGAAGTCTCTGATGGAAGCAACGGAACGAGAAACGGTTGAAAGCATGGAGACGCCGAAGAGCCACCGGAATACTCGCTCAGAGAAAAGGGGCCGGGACACGCCAGGCGAGGAGGAAGTCCCGAAGAAACAGAGAAGCGAACAGGAGCGTGCCAGCAATCGGAGTGATGATGGATGGCGCACTGTCGAGAACCAGCAGGCGAAGAAGAAGAAGAAGTGAAAGGAGAAAGAAGAAAGGAAGAAGGAACAGAAGAAGAAAGAAAAGCACCGGCGCCCAAGGGAGAGGAAAAAGGGCGACGCATTGATCGTCGAGGCGAACGACAAGACGACGTACGCTGCTCTCCTTAGTAAATTGAAGGAGGACCCGGAGTTGAAGGAGCTGGGCGAAAACGTGGTGAAGACCAGACGCACCCAAAAAGGAGAGATGCTGTTCGAGCTCAAGAAAGATCCGATGATTAAGAGCTCGGCGTTCAGGGAGCTTGTTGCCAAATCCCTGGGCAGCGAGGCCAACGTGAGAGCCTTATCACAGGAGACGGTGGTTGAAATCAAGGATCTGGACGAGGTCACTACCGAAGAAGATCTGAAGCGCGCACTGACTGCGCAGGGCAACGTCGAAGGGCCGATGGTGATTCGGATAAGGAAGTCGTATGGAGGCACCCAGACGGCGACAATCCGATTGCCGGCGGATGGTGCCAACAAGCTGGTGGTGAATGACAAGGTCAAAGTTGGATGGGCGGTGTGCTCGCTGCGACTGGCTCCCCGTTTGACCAAGCAAATGGAGAGATGTTACAGGTGCACGGAGTTTGGTCACCACTCGAGGAACTGCAAGGGTCCGGACAGGTCCGAACGGTGCTGGAGATGCGGTGGAAACGGACACGTTGCTCGGGACTGCACGAAGCAACCCAGGTGCATGCTGTGCAAGCCGGAGGACGGCAATGATCATCCGACTGGAGGCTTCAAGTGCCCGGCCTACAAAAAGGCGAGGACAGGCCAACAATGATGCAGATAATTCAAATAAATCTGAATCATTGCGACACCGCACAGCAACTGTTGTGGCAGTCGACAATAGAGTCAAAGTGTGATGTTGCGATTATTGCGGAGCCGTATCGGGTTCCCCCCGAGAACGGCAACTGGGTGGCCGCTAGAGCTAAGATAGCGGCAATTCAAGTCATGGGTAGATTCCCTATCCAAGAAGTGATCGAATGCTCACATGACGGTTTCATAATTGCTAAAATCAACGGAATCTTCGTGTGCAGTTGTTATGCACCTCCAAGGTGGACGGACGAAGAGTACAACAGGATGTTGGATGCACTCACCGACGCGCTGGTTGGACGAAAGCCGGTTATCATCGGAGGTGACTTCAACGCCTGGGCCGTGGAGTGGGGTAGCAGACTTACCAATTCAATTCATGTCTCAGAGCCAGAAGAAGTGTTCAGAGGGCAAGAACTGATGTCGAGAGAGAAGAACGAAGACTCGTGTTTCGCGAAGCTCGCGCGAACTGTGCCAAGAAGCTGATGCCAACCCATGGGGTAACGCCTATCGAATCGTGGTGGCAAAGTTGAAGGGCCCGGCGACCCCCGCTGAAATGTGCCCGGAAAAGTTGAAGACGATCGTGGAAGGCCTTTTTCCGCACCATGATCCAACGCTGTGGCCGCCTACGCCATATGAGGACAAAGAAGATGAATCCAGAGGTTCACGGATCTCCAACGAAGAGCTAATAATAGTTGCGAAGGGTCTGAAGGTGAAGAAAGCTCCTGGCCCGGATGGAATACCCAATGTAGTGCTGAAAACGGCGATACAGGCGTTCCCTGACATGTTCAGGTATCAGGTATCAGTAGGTCGGCTCTAGAGGCACGTTCTCCTCCATTTGGGAAATTTGTGCCATCGCCATGAACACGAGCCTATTCATCATTTACCTGACGGAGAAGGGAAGGAAAAAGGATAGGAGATGGGAAAGGACAGGTAAGGGAATAGGATCGTCATACTCGCAAAAGCGTACCACAATGGGTTCACATAGCGTCCTGAAAAGGACACTGTAATAACGCATAAGCGTGCCACAATGGGTGCGAACAGCGCCCTGAGAAGGGCACTGTGATAATGCATAAAGCGTAAAGAGAGCCTATAGCTCTTTACCACAGCGGGTCAAGAACAACAGAACGTCCTGAAGATTCAGGTTTCTGAAGTCAGTTTCACTAAATAAGTGTTTCCCGAGTACTCGGAAACGCAATTGCGCAAAAGCTGGACAGTTACATATTAAATGATACGAAGTTCCATAATCGGATTCACAGCTATCACATGCAAATGAATCAGCTTGCTGAATATTCGCCATGTGATAACTGAGTCGGCAGTGGCCAGTCAATGCTTTGACCAGCATGCTGCAATTCTGCTTTGACAGATTTGTTAGATACTTTGCCACCCCTAGAGATGGCTCAGTACAATACAATTTTGTTTGACGACATGACTCCAAACTATTCCAGTATTGTTTGTGCTGAGTGGCAGCCCAGGTGTCAATCTGAAGCTTCACCCAACACTTGGATACCGGAATAGCTGGCTCAGGGCCAATGAAGTCATGTGATGCTCCAGTGCGAGCTAACTCATCAGCCAATTCATTTCCAGCGATGGAAGAATGGCCAGGTACCCATACAAGGTGAACAGCGTTTGCTGAATTCAGCTCCTCAATTTGAGTTCGACAAGCGATAACTATCTTCGACCTGGAGTTGGCCGAAGCAAGTGCTTTAATAGCAGCCTGGCTATCTGAACAGAAGTATATTACTTTGCCCATTACGTGCTGCTGAAGTGCTGATTGCACTCCGCACATAAGAGCAAAGATTTCGGCCTGAAAAACGGTGCAGTGTCTGCCAAGTGAATAAGACTGATACAGCCTTAGCTCACGAGAATAAACACCAGCACCTGCTCGACCTTCTAGAAGGGAGCCATCAGTGTAACATACGATGCCGCCTGAAATACTTCTCTCCAGATAACCAGATGTCCACTCTTCCCGGGAAGGGAATTTCGTGGAAAATGTCCTATATGGAAAATTACAAGCAATTGTAAGATCACTTGGAGCAAGGACAACTTTGTCCCAATTCACCAAAAGTGGAAACAACGAGGTGTGTGTTGAACTACGGTTCACAGGAGTTTCCTCTAGTAAACCGAGTACCCATAGACGGTAAGTGCAAGAAAGTGCTTCTTGTTTGAGATGAATGTGTAGTGGGACAACGTCAAAGAGAACTTCGAGCGCTGCCGTGGGAGTTGAAGAGAACGCTCCAGACATCGCCATTAAGCACATCCTTTGGAGATGGCCTAACTTTGACTGGACCGTTCTCACTTCGCCCTTTTGCCACCACACAAGACATCCATAGGCCAATATTGGCCGAACAACAGTTGTGTAGATCCATTTGATATACTTGGGTTTTAGACCCCAAGTTGTACCAAAGGTTCGCCGGCATTGCCCGAAGGCCATACAAGCTTTCTTGATTCTGAACTCAACATGAGGTGTCCAGGAAAGCTTGGAATCAAGAATGACTCCAACGTACTTTACCTGTTCAGTCACATTGATTTCAGAATCAAAGAGACGTAAAGTTCGAACACCATTACGGTTTCGCTTTTCCGTGAAAAGAACAATAGATGTTTTACTCGGATTAACCGAAAGGCCATATTGGCGACACCAACCCTCAACTACCTGAAGAGCGTTTTGCATCAGGTCGAAAAGGGTGCTGATGCACATACCGACTAACAATGTTAGGTAGTCGTCGGCAAAACCATAAGTAGGAAAACCGCTATTATTGAGTTGCCTCAATAGCGTATCTGCTACGAGATTCCATAAAAGTGGTGATAAGACTCCCCCTTGGGGGCATCCACAAACACTCAATTTCCTAATCGCCGCTTGACGCAATGTCGAGAAGAGATGTCGGTTTTTGAGCATTTGGTGAATCCAATTGGAAATCATTGGAGATATACCATGACCCCGTGCGGCTTCCAATATGGCATCGAAAGGCACGTTGTCAAAGGCACCCTCGATATCTAAGAAAACACCCAAGCAGGATTGCTTTTGAGCGAATGCCTTCTCGATATCGTAAACAACTTTGTGTAAAAGAGTCACAGTGGACTTTCCAGATTGGTAAGCATGTTGGTTCACATGAAGAGGCACATTGGCCAGATAAACATCACGGATGTGATGATCCACAATGCGTTCTAAGCATTTCAGAAGAAAAGAGGTCAAACTGATAGGTCTGAAGCTCTTTGCTTCTTCATACGACGCGCGACCCACTTTCGGAATAAACTTCACAGTAATATCCCGCCAGGATTTGGGAATATACCCTGTAGCAAAACTGCAAACAAGTAGTTGTTTCAAAACATGTTTGAAATGATCAAATCCCTTCTGAAGCAAAATAGGATAAATCCCATCTGCCCCAGGAGATTTGAAAGGAGCAAAGCTATTAAGTGCCCATTCAATCGATTCTAAAGTTATGATACTCAGAGCCGAAGCTAAAGAATCATAACTACAAGAAAAGACATCAGGTTCATCCGAAGATGTAATATCCACACATCCGGGGAAGTGTGTACTGAATAAACATTCTAAAACTTCCTCATCAGAGGAAGTGAAATCACCATTTGGCAAACGAAGTTCGTTCACTTGAAAATCCTTAGATTTTGCAAGGATTTTGTTCAATCGACTGGCTTCACTCAGACTGGAAACATTTGTACAAAGGTTTTTCCAGCCGGATCGTTCAGCAGACCGAAGAGCTTTTTGGTAGGCCTTGCGAGCCGACCTGAAAGCCTCCGATCCAGCCGAACGTCGTCTGTTCCAACTCTTTCTACATTGTTTCCTGAGCTTCGCCAGATCGGAGTTCCACCAAGGGGTTCCTCTTGTGGTCTTCACAGACCGCAGAGGGCAGGCTTCTTCAAAAGCTTCCATGATGAAGGCCGTTGTAGTATCAACGGCATCATCTAAATCACTTGGAGTGTCAATTGATGGTGAGTATCCATGAAATTTGGCTGCAACCAAATCGGTAAAGAGATCCCAGTTGGTTGACCGGGGATTCCTGAAACGCAAAGTTTGCGAAGTAAAATTCACATGTTCAAACAAGATGTAACGATGATCAGATAAAGATTCTTCATCTGACACATGCCAATTGGTCAGCTCATGACTAATTCTGCTAGAGCAAAGCGTTATGTCTAACACTTCCTCTCTACCAGATACCATGAAGGTTGGGCGGTTGCCTATGTTAAGTAATCCAAGATCTGTACTACTCAAGTATTCCATCAAACTGGAGCCTCTCAAATTGATGTCTGAGCTGCCCCAGATTATATGGTGAGCATTAGCATCACTACCAACAATTAGCGGAAGGCCTTTTGAAGTGCAGTATGCAATGACTTGCTTGAAAGCATCCGTAGGGGATGGTTCATCATGCGGTAAATAAACCGAACAATAAACGTATTTCCTGTTGAGGTTTCCAACAGATACATCTATTATGATAGCACATACATCTCTGGTAGTTAGTTCAGAGATGAGTGTAGCAACGATTGCGTTGTTGACAAGCACACATGCTCGAGGCATGACACGTGAGTTTGCCATTTCATTTTTACTGAAAGTAGCAAACACCGGATTCACAAGGTTTCCTAAATAGAAATTCCCCTTACGAAAGTAAGGTTCTTGGACTAACGCCACTTGGGCTGTACCATTTTGCATAAGTCTACAAAGATTGATCGTTGCTGTTCTTTTGTGCTGAAGATTGATCTGAGCTATCCTAACCGTAGCCACTACCCAAACTAGGCAAGATTAAACTCTTAACAATCACAGCACAAAAAAGAACAGCAACAATAAAGCCAGATCGGTATCGAATTGAGTGCGCCAAAGGCGAGGATGCACAGAATACACTGTGTAAAACGCATAATGCGAAACCATATAGGTGAAAATCTAAACTAATTAATAACATCTTCATAATCCCGCCCTTATTCAGCCTCAAGTATGAGATTGAAGAAGGGCAGCTGATTGTCTCGGAGAAACACAAGGTCCACCGCGCTATTGCTCCGGTTAGCACAGTAAGGGCAAATACTGTGGAGGGTGCCCTGGTACTCCACAGGCTCCGTTTGCGGTTAGGTTTTTATTAGACCCCCCTAGCCATTCATTCCTAGGCACGGTAAGCATAAAGCCGCATAACACCATGAATTAGGGGTCACCTGATTAGTGGATTCCTACCACTGGAACAGGCGGTCCGTAGTGCTATTCTTAGCCAGTTGAACTAACCGCTACCGACACTACACAGCTATCTAGGCTGATCGGGAAAAGAAGTTGATATTGGTGATCAACTTCATACGGGCCCGAAAAGCCGTTTAAAGCTGATGCCAACCCATGGGGTAACGCCTATCGAATCGTGGTGGCAAAGTTGAAGGGCCCGGCGACCCCCGCTGAAATGTGCCCGGAAAAGTTGAAGACGATCGTGGAAGGCCTTTTTCCGCACCATGATCCAACGCTGTGGCCGCCTACGCCATATGAGGACAAAGAAGATGAATCCAGAGGTTCACGGATCTCCAACGAAGAGCTAATAATAGTTGCGAAGGGTCTGAGGGTCTGAAGGTGAAGAAAGCTCCTGGCCCGGATGGAATACCCAATGTAGTGCTGAAAACGGCGATACAGGCGTTCCCTGACATGTTCAGGATAGTATTGCAAAAATGCTTTGATGAAGGCTATTTTCCAGATAGATGGAAGATCCAGAAGTTGGTCTTACTGCCGAAACCGGGGAAACAGCCAGGGGACCCAGCATCGTACAGACCCATATGTTTGTTGGATACCCTCGGGAAGCTATTGCACGGAGAGCGAGAATGGTCTATCGAGGAAGCAATTCGGGTTCCGAAAGGGTATCTCAACGGTGGATGCAATCCGGACAGTCGTGCATAGTGCAGAGAAGGCAGCCACGCAAAAGAGGAGAGGAAAATGGTAACCGACGAGACGCTAGAAGAGGTCGAGATGTTGACGGCGGAGGCGTTGGACATCGTTGAAGCGTGGATGACGAGAGCTAAACTACAGTTGGCTCATCATAAAACGGAAGTAGTGCTAGTGAGCAACCGGAAAGCCGTTCAATCAGTAAACATCAACGTCGGAGAATACGAAATTGCGTCGAAGCGTGCGCTGAAGCACCTGGGGGTGATGGTCGACGACCGTTTAAATTTTAACGCACACGTCGATTACGCCTGCGAAAGGGCGTCGAAGGCTGTCAACGCGATTGCTACGATTATGCCAAACGTCGGCGGACTGAGAAGCAGCAAGCGATGCCTTCTGGCTAGCGTTGCAACCTCAACCCTGAGATATGCAGTTCCGGCCTGGGCCGCAGCGCTGAAAACACAGTGTAACCGAGGGAAGCTGAACAGAGTGTTCCGACTAATAGCCATGCGGGTCGCAAGCGCCTATCGTACGATTTCATCGGAGGCAGTATGCGTTATCGCTGGGATGATGCCCATTTGCATTACCCTGGCCGAGGACGTGGAATGCTATCAGCGAAGGAATACAACGAACGTGCGGAGCATCGTTAGAACGGATTCGTTGTCTAAGTGGCAGCAAGAGTGGGACAATGCGGGAAATGGAAGGTGGACCCATCGGCTCATCCCGAATGTATCTGAGTGGGTGAACAGGAAGCATGGAGAGGTGAACTTTCATCTGACGCAGTTCCTGTCCGGGCACGGCTGCTTTCGGAAATATCTGCATCGGTTTGGTCACGCACCTTCGCCTCTCTGTCCAGAGTGCGGAAACGAAGAAGAGACACCAGAACACGTCGTCTTCGAATGTCCCAGATTCGACGAAGCGCGCAGGGATTTGCCTGGTATGACAGCTGACAATGTCGTCCGCGAAATGTGCCACGAAGAAGAGAAATGGAACGCTGTCGACCGCGTAGTAAGGCGAATACTGTCCGAGCTGCAAAGGAAATGGCGTGAAGACCAGAGGATCTCTGACCGCGATCGGAGTAGGTTTGATCCACCGTCGGGGACAAGACCGAGTAGATCGTGACGTAGTACTGGTTTGTGGTCGTCGGGGCGCCAGTGAACCGGAAGCCAACCTCCAACCGGAATCGCTGGGTCGACCTCGGCACCTGGCCAGTCGTGATTGAACTGCGCGTTCGGGAGATCTTCCGTCGCCGGGGATTTTCTCCGTCGGAGTAGGCTAGGTCCACCGCCGGGAACTAGACAGAGTAGGCCGTGAAAAGCACCGGAGAACGGTCGTTGGGGCGCCTTTGAACCGGAAGCCAGTCTCCAACCGGAATCTCAGGACTGACCTTGACGCCGACCCGGGAAGATCGGTTCGGAAGAACTTCCATCGCCGGGGAACTCTTCGTCGGAGTAGGATGAGTCCACCGCCGGGGGCTATCCGAGTAGCGAGCGACCGTGGTGAACTGATAGTTTTGGACTAACAGGAGCCGAAGTAAGTCGCTTAATGGCGAAAAAACGTAGAAGATTAACAAATTGCAAATTAACAAATTAACAAATTGTAATGTGCACTGACTGGAGTTGAAGTGTCGCTGAATGGCGACAAAAATAGGAAAATAACAAATTCACTAACATGAGCTAAATGGCTCAGCACGACGCATGTAGCACGCTGATCGGTGAAACGCTAGAAATTAAACAAATTAATAGCAAGAGCTAAATGGCTCAGCATGAAGGTAGCGAAAGAGCTTAGGAAACTATAACAACAAAAGCGTAGAATAACAAATTGGTGATGGTGCCAAGGCACAAAACGCCTCCCCTCCGAAGAAATACTGCATGGTGGTACCGGAGGGGAATTTAAGGTGGAGGTGAACTAGGAGAGTGTTTTTAGTGGGTAGGCGCACATTCGAATCCTGCACAGCGTCTTTAGAAGATTTTTGGACTCCTAGAATAAAAAAAACACACACACACACACACACACACACACACACACACACACACACACACACACACACACACACACACACACACACACACACACACACACACACACACACACACACACACACACACACACACACACACACACACATACACACACACACACACACACACACACACACACACATACAAACATTTGCTCAGTTCGTCGAGCTGAATTCATTGGTATATGAGACTCGGCCCTCCGGGCCTCGGATCGAAAGTCGGTTTTCGAGCGATATTTATACTCTTCTTATGGGTGTAAGAAGGGTAAAAAAAGGAATTTATTGAAATACTCTTTGAAAGATATCTCAGTAACCAAATGTCCAATCAAAATAAAATTTCAGGGCCTTTTACAAGGATACTGTAGCTTTCATTTGGTGCTAAGAGAACCCAAATCGGTTGACAGACGGCTGACATGTTTATTATGATACACTTGGTCAAAAATCTCCCAAAAGGTTAACCTGTATTACTCCCAAGTACTCTTTGAAATCTCGATAACCAAATGTCCAATCCTAATAAAATTGTATAGGGTTCTACTAGGATGTTAAAGCTTTCATTTGGTGCCAGGAGAACCGAAATCGGTTGATAGACGGCTGAAATATTTAGTATGATACACTTGCACATTGGTCGGGCTCCATACAAAGGGGCGGCCAAAACTCTCAAAAAACGAAATTGATATTTTTAAACTTTATTTCACCTTATAACAAAGTTAGTGTATTGTACTTTTATGATTCTAAATTAAAAGCATACCAGCTTTGTATTTCAATTACATTTTCACTGCCAAAGTGGCCTTAGTCATAAAATTGAAAAATGAATTATTCGAAAAAAGTAAAATAATAATACTTTGAGACTGGAATATATGTTTTAGACTGGAATATATGTTTTAAGTTATCCATCATATGAAAGCTTGTTATTATTGGACTAGTTGAATGCACGTATGGTGCAAAATTAATAGGTCACAAAACTTTTAAAATTTTCATATAATGTACCTTAGAAATTTTGGTAATTTTTAAGTTAAAAAACGGTTTGTGTCGTCACGTGTCGCCGCAATTTCGAATAGTACATCTTAAACGTCATGCTTAGAGCTGCCTTAAAACGTTTAAATATTTTGCACGAATTTGCAGTTTTTCAAATTAGAGCTATTTAAAACAGTCATGTTTTTTTTTCATATACTTTACGTTATTTTTCAATTTTTACTGAAATAAAATTTATCTTTCCACATTTTTCACACGTTTTGACAAACTTGATTGGATTTGATCGAAAGATGATCATTTATTTAAATTCGAATTGATTTTTTAACAAAAAACGCAAAAAATATGGTGTTTACTGATTTCCACCGTTTTTGAAATTATTGAAATTACGTAATTTTTGAATACCCCTTTTTAAACACTAAAAATACTATATAACATATCTAGGCAACCTATAGCTTCGATTAAACACATAAAAAGAGTTTTGGCCGAACTTTATCTTTTTCCGACCATTGTGACTTGGTCAAAAATCTCAAAAAGTTTAGTTGTATAAATCCTAAGTACTCTTCGAAAGATATCTTTGTAACCAAATGTCCAATCCTTATAAAATTTCTGGGCAATCTACTAGGATGTTGTAGCTTTCATTTGGTGCCAAGAGATCTCAAATCGGTTTACAGACGGCTGAGATATTCATCAATATGCTCAATGTCAAAAATCTCTCAAAAAGCTAACCTATATTACTTCAAAGTACTCTTCGAAAGATATCTCGGTAACCAAATGTCAGATCGTAATAAAATTCAATAGGGTTCTACTAGGACGTTGTAGCTTTCATTTGCAACTAATATAATTCAAATCGGATATCAGACGGCTGAGAAACGTGCGTGATTTTTTTTTACACACACACACACACACACACACACACACACACACACACACATACACACACATACACACACACACATACACACACATACATACACACACACACACACTCTCTCTGAAGCAATACCTTCTTGGTGGTTCCGGAGAGACGTAGGGTTTGGCGACCATAGAAATGTGTTTTAGTGGGTCGAGGAGAGAGTAGTCCTGGCTTCTACCGGCATTGTAGAAGACGGCCTTAACCCCACACTACCCTAACCTTCCTGTTAAAGTGTCTGATGAGCAGATTTGTCCCCCTATGGTTTAGAAGGAAAAAACACACACACACACACACACACACACACACACACACACACACACACACACACACACACACACACACACACACACACACACACACACACACACACACACACAGGGGCAGGTGTGGCGGGCAGCAGGGACGGATGTCCTGGGGCCTGACGTACCCCCCCGCTTGCGAGTCAGCCGCGTAGTTGCCGGCTAAGAATAGGACTACTAACCCCAATTCAAGGTGTCAAGCGACCCGTGCCGAGGAATGAGTGATCGAGGGGGTGAAAAAGATGCTCGATCTTTAACGGAGCCTGTGGGGTACCTGGGCACCCCCCACAGTATGCTGTCCCTTACCGCGTTAATGCAGAGCTCTGGCGTGGTGGACATTCTTTCTCGTGCGACTCGTGGGAATCAAATATGAGTAAAAATCTTAAGAATCAAAATTCAGGTGGAAGTAGCGGTGCGATCAACCCCTTCGCAAGAAGCGGGTTGATGAGGTCTCCTACAAGGAGAAGCGAGGAGTCAGGTGCTGGAAGCTGCTTACGCAGCTCAAGCGTGGGTGCTCCTGTCCACTCCACGGCAAGCCAGCCGGCGGAGGTCATGGACGGAGCATGGTTGCTGAGGGCCATCAGCCAAGTTGCAGAAAAAGGACGGCCCGCATTTGAGGTAGCTGAGCAGCAGCTTGGCAAAATTATCGACTTTGCGACAACTAAGTCGAATATAAGCAAGGACCTGAAAACGGCCTTGCTTCGGCTTAGGGCGTCTGTCGATAATGCCAAGCAGGAGCACGCGGTTGCGTTGCTGGCTGCAGCAGCGGCGGAACCCGCAAAGGAGAAAGCGTCTAAGTTTACACAAACGGAGGCCTTCTCCTTCGCGGGTAGTCCGAAGAGAGTGGAAGCGAATGCTCGCGACAAAAGCGACAAGCATTCGCAGAAGCGGGCGAGGCAGCCGTCAGGTGAGGAGCTGTCTGGCGGCGCCCGCAAGGCCAGGCGTATAATAACCCCGAAAGCCGGTGGTAACGCTGGAAAGTCGGACCCCAGCCAGGGTTCCCGGAAAGCTGGGAAGGGTGGGCCTGAAAAGGCCGGCCCGTCCCGGAATGATGGGAACAAGGGGTTGCGACCAATGGTGGGCCCTCAGCAGCCACAGAGCAGGGCGATCCAAGGAGAGGACCCTCCTTGGACAAAGGTAGAGCGGAAGAGGAAGAAGAAGGGGAATCCGCAGGCAGAAGTGCAGGTCGCCAAGCCAAGGCGTAGGAAGGCAGGTGCCAGGCGCGAAAAAGGTGACGCTATCGTCATCAAGACCGAACAGTCGAAATACTCGGACGTCTTGAAGGCGATGAGGTGCGACGCCAAGCTCGAGGGTCTTGGAGCCGACGTACGCAGTATCAGACGTACTCGTACGGGCGAAATGATCCTGGAGCTTAAGCGCGAGAAGGATCACAAGGGCGCCGCCTACAAGAGGCTGGCAGAAGAGGTCCTTGGTGATGGAGTGGAGGTGAGGGCTCTTACGCATGAGGCGACTCTGAAGGTCAAAGACCTAGACGAGATCACCGAAGCGGAAGAGCTCGTCACGGCACTGCGGCAACAGTGCGATGTTCAGGTGGTCGCCACAGCCGTCAGGCTGCGGAAGGGGCCAGCAGGGACACAGATAGCTCTGGTTCAGCTACCTGTGGCGGACGTTAAAAAGTCCGTTAAAGTAGGGCGGATTAAGGTGGGCTGGTGTGTATGTCACCTGACATTCCACGAGCCACCTGAGGTTTGCTTCAGGTGTCTGGAACCAGGACACAAGTCGTGGGACTGCAAAGGCCCCGACAGGCGCAAACTGTGTAGGCGATGCGGCGCTGAAGGTCATAAGGCCCAAAGCTGCACGAGTCCGCCCATCTGCATGATCTGTACCGGGAAAACCTCGAAAAACAGACATGCGATGGGTGGTCCAGGGTGCCCGGCCTTTAAGAAAGCCGCAGTGAGCAACAAATCACAGTGCAGGTAACGCAGCTGAACCTGAACCACTGTGATGCGGCTCAGCAACTGCTTTGTCAGGCAGTTTCTGAGTGGGAGACGGATATCGCCATCATTTCGGACCCATACCGAGTACCCGCCGGCAACGGCAACTGGGTCGCGGATGGGACCAGAAAAATGGCGGCGATATGGACGACGGGTAAATACCCCGTTCAGGAGTTGGTGTCTACTACCTATGAGGGCTTCGTGGTCGCCAAAGTAAACGGGGTCTTCTTCTGTAGCTGTTATGCGCCTCCGCGGTGGCCGATCGAGCAGTTCACGCAAATGCTGGACCGCTTAACGACCGTGCTCACAGGGCGAAGGCCGGTGGTAATAGCGGGCGACTTTAATGCCTGGGCCGTGGAATGGGGAAGCCGTTTCACGAACCAGCGGGGTCAGATCCTGCTAGAAACACTGGCCATCTTAGATGTCGACTTGGCTAATGTCGGTACCAAGAGTACCTTTAGTCGAAACGGAGCGGAGTCAATTATTGACGTGACCTTTTGTAGTCCTGGCCTAACAAGTAGTTCGAACTGGAGAGTAGATGATGGCTACACTCACAGCGACCACCTGGCGGTTCGCTACAGTATCGACTACAATAACAGCAGACAGCGGATAGAAGAAGAGGCGGCTAGGCCAAGGCCAAGCCCTCGCAGGTGGAAGACATCATACTTCGACGAAGGGGTATTTAGGGAAGCGCTCCGCCGTGAGCGAAACTTAATCGGTTTAGACGGCGACGAGCTGGTAGCGGTGCTCTCACGTGCGTGTGATGCGACCATGCCTAGGCGAGTCCACCCTAGAAATGGGAGGCCACCGGCTTACTGGTGGACCGACGCGATTGCGGACCTGCGCCGCGCCTGCCTACGGGCTAGGCGGCGGATGCAGCGAGCACGATCAGAGGAAGAGCGAAACGAACGGCGGGTGGTGTTCGCCGCTGCAAAAGCCGCGCTCAAGACCGAGATAAGAGCAAGCAAGAAGGCCTGCTTTGAGGGTCTCTGTCAGAGTGCCAATACGACCCCGTGGGGTGATGCCTACAGGATCGTTATGGCCAAGACGAGAGGTGTGATGGCTCCTACAGAGCAATCTCCAGAGATGTTGGAGGGGATCATTGGAGGACTTTTTCCGCGTCATGATCCTAGTCCTTGGCCTCCTTTCGTAGGACAGCCGGGGACTGGGGCTGGCGATGAGGAGAGGGTCACCGATGTGGAACTTGCGGGGATAGCTAAGTCCCTTAGCGTAGGTAAGGCCCCAGGTCCGGACGGAGTTCCGAACTTGGCCTTAAAAGTAGCTATTGCAGAGGCTCCCGAGATGTTCAGGTCTGCTATGCAGAAATGCCTGGACGAGGGAGTTTTCCCAGAAGCTTGGAAGAGGCAGAGCCTGGTACTATTGCCAAAGGCGGGGAAACCACCCGGAGACCCGTCGGCATATAGACCAATATGCTTGATTGACACGGCGGGGAAGGTGCTCGAAAAGATCATCCTCAATAGAATGTTGCGGTTCACCGAGGGCGAAAATGGTCTTTCGAGTAACCAGTACGGCTTCCGGAAGGGGAGGTCCACCGTAGACGCTATCTTGTCGGTTACAAAAACCGCCGAGAAAGCACTCGAGCCTAAGAGGAGGGGAATTCGCTTTTGCGCGGTAGTGACTCTGGATGTAAGGAATGCGTTTAATAGCGCCAGCTGGTCTGCTATTGCCGATGCGCTCTTGCGTCTGGGGATACCGGAGTACCTGTACAAGATTCTCGGAAGTTACTTTCAGAATCGTGTACTAGTCTACGACACGGAGGTGGGTCGGAAGTGCTTTCACATAACCTCAGGAGTCCCGCAAGGTTCCATCCTGGGTCCGGTGTTATGGAATGTCATGTACGACGAGGTGTTGAGGTTACAGTATCCAGTGGGAGTGGTGATTGTCGGATTTGCCGACGACATTACGCTCGAAGTCTACGGTGAAACGATCGAGGAGGTAAAGTTGACTACCAACCACTCGATCAAGGTTGTGGAGGCGTGGATGCAGTCCAGGAAACTGGAGCTGGCTCACCACAAGACAGAGGTGACGGTTGTTAACAACCTGAAGTCGGAGCAGCAGACGGAGATCAGTGTAGGAGACTGTACTATCCTGTCAAAGCGCTCCGTCAAACACTTGGGCGTGATGATCGACGATAAGCTTACCTTCGGTAGCCACGTCGATTATGCCTGTAAAAGAGCCTCCACAGCTATTGCGGCACTGTCCCGGATGATGTCCAATAGCTCTGCGGTGTACGCCAGTAAGCGCAAGCTTCTGGCTAGTGTTGCTACATCCATACTTAGGTATGGCGGCCCGGCGTGGGGCACCGCGCTAAGTACTAAATGCTACCGACGGAAGCTGGAAAGTACTTACAGGCTTATGTGCCTGAGGGTTGCGAGCGCGTACCGTACCGTGTCACACGACGCTCTCTGCGTCATTAATGGTATGGTGCCTATCAGCATTCTTATCAGTGAGGACATGGAGTGCTTCGAAATGCGCGGCACAAGAGGCATACGCAGGACTGTCAGGATGGCCTCTATGGTCAAATGGCAGCGCGCGTGGGACAGTTCCACCAAAGGAAGGTGGACCTATAGGTTGATACCGAGGGTAGATAGTTGGATTAATAGGCGCCATGGGGAAGTCACATTCCACCTGACACAGGTCCTTACAGGTCATGGTTGCTTCCGACAGTATCTACACCGTTTCGGGCATGCGGATTCTCCCGAATGCCCAGTGTGCAATGGTTCAGAGGAAACGGCGGAACACGTTTTGTTCGTGTGCCCGCGTTTTCGCACAATGCGTGACCGCATGCTTGCCACATGCGGGGAGGACACAACTCCGGACAACTTGGTCCAGAGGATGTGTAGGGATGAGTTTGGCTGGAACGCCGTTTCAACGGCTATTACCCACATCGTCTGGGAGCTACAGAGGAGGTGGCGCGTGGACTCGGAGAATGGCTAGTCCAGATGCAGTACAAGAGGTGGTCCAGGGGTTCGGAGTCGGCTTCGTAGGTCATACCGGTGCCCTGCGGTCGAGATCGACCCTTACAACGATTAAGTGGCCGCGGAGAGGAAGTCCCGGTAGCGGTGCTGTCGTGGCGTCGGTCTACTGGGTTGGATCCAAGCCCGCGGTTGGAAAGGGGTCCCCGGCAAGGGTCGGGGCAGGTGGAGACCCTGCCGTCAGCAACCTACGGATGCATCTGATAGGGCCTGAAGGGTAGTGATACCCTTCCTTTGCGGGCAGGTCAGATCGGGTTGCATGTGGGCATCAGTTCTTGATGTCCGCTCAGCAGTAGGGCGCGGGCGGGGTTGACTCTGCCCGCCTTCCGAGGACAAAGGGAGTGGCGAGGACCACTCGGGAAACTGGCTAAGCGCCAGCATGCTACCGTGATGGACTCTCCAAAGCGAGTCATCGATTTTCGTTGCTGCAGGCTACGCAGCTAACCTTGTGGGTGCGATGTGCACTAGCCCCTCTCTGAAGCAATACCTTCTTGGTGGTTCCGGAGAGACGTAGGGTTTGGCGACCATAGGAATGGTTTAGTGGGTACGAGGAGAGAGTAGTCCTGGATTTTACTTTTATTGTAGAAGACGGCCTGTCAGACCTACACTACCCTAACCTTCTGTTAGGGTGTCTGTTGAGCAGATTATCCCCCTATGGTTTAGAAGGAAAAAAAAAAAACAGGGGCAGCAGGGGCAGGAGTCCAGGGGCCTGACGAACCCCCCCTTCTGCGAGTCGGGTGGAAGCTTGGGAGTCTTCCCGAAGCGAAAACCGTTCACACACCCGTGTGAATTACCACCTTTGGCGCTTCCTTCGGGGAGTGACCGGGCTTCTGGTCTCCAGACAGCTCAAGAGGAGGATGCCTAGGATGTGGCGGGGGTTCAACAGTGGGCTCTGTTGGATCCTCATAAAAAGCCACACATCTGCAAGCAACTCCGTACAAGCGACCTGGTACCGCTTTCAAAGTGCCTTAGCCCAAACACCCGGAGTGCCAACCGGCACATCAGGATTGATGCCAGTAACATCCTGATTATGGTATACTGGTCAACGCAAACGACAACGGACTACGGACTACGGATCGGATGACGACGATGGGCTGACATTCGTGCCATTCTGCTTCCTGAGTAAAGAAGGGTGACACCTTCTTGAAACGGCGAGTGGGCTAATGGTGCGTCTGCCTCCGTCCCGGTAAAACCTTGGCAGGCCTTCGGAAACGTTCTTCACTTGTCCGTCAATTTTGATGGGTACTAGGCTCGGATGTAAAATTCCCGACTTACGCTGATCTGGCTCTGGACACGAACCCCATGAAGGTTCGTGTTCAACCCTCGCTTGGCCTCCCTGTTTCATAGACAACCAAGAGATCACGAAAGCGACTACGTACAGCGGGTGGAGATAGCGGCCCGGAGGGGGGACCCAATAACATGGAAGGAGAAAACGGAAGTAACAGCGGAAAGGTGGCGAATCCGTTCGCCAGAGGAGGATTGCTGAGGTCTCCGCTTCAGCAAACAGAAGGTGCAGAACCGCGGCAAGAAGCGGCTTTACAACAAAGTGCGGTACCCTCGGAGCAGCAGCAGCTGCCGACGAATAGTGGATGGAGCGTGCCTCAACAACAGCCGAAGGTAGTTGCGGCGAAGAACTTGACGGATG
Organism: Aedes albopictus; assembly: GCF_035046485.1. Lineage (NCBI taxonomy): Eukaryota > Metazoa > Arthropoda > Insecta > Diptera > Culicidae > Aedes > Aedes albopictus. The sequence goes on from NC_085138.1 coordinate 214,774,514, forward strand.
ACCTACACGAGTTCGTCGACAAAAAGCACAACGTGCACAAGGACATCAAGGACTTGGTGTTGAAGATTAGGAGGGCTCTCGGAGCTGCTGTGAAAGAATGGCACAGCGTGATGCAGAGAGCGGATGAGGCAGAGAGCGCATTAGCAGCGACTAAACACGATCTTGCAGCAGCTACGCAGCGGCAGCAGCAACGAGCCACGGTCGAAAATATGGAGACGCCGAAGAACCATCGGAATACTCGCTCGGAGAAAAGAGGCAGAGATACGCCAGGAGAAGAGGAAGTCCCGAAGAAACAAAGAAGTGAACGGGAGCGCGCCAGCAATCGGAGAGATGATGGATGGCGCACTGTGGAGAGTCAGCAGGCGAAGAAGAAGAAGCGAAAGGAGAAGGAAGAACAGAAAAAGGAAGAAAAGAGGAAGGAACAGGAGAAGAAAGAAAATCGCCGGCCCCCTAGGCAGAGGAAGAAGGGTGATGCACTGATCGTCGAGGCGAAGGACAAGACGACGTACGCTGCGCTCCTCAGGAAAGTGAGGGAGGACCCGGAGCTAAAAGAGTTGGGTGAAAACGTGGTAAAGACCAGGCGCACCCAGAAAGGAGAGATGCTGTTCGAGCTCAAGAAAGATCCGGCGATTAAGAGCTCAGAGTACCGGGAGCTCATTGCGAAATCCGTAGGCAGCGAGGCCACCGTGAGAGCACTTTCACAGGAGGCAGTGCTCGAGGTCAAGGATTTGGACGAGGTCACAACTGAGGAAGAGCTGAGAGTCGCATTGACCGAGCAGTGTAACTTGGAAGTACCGGCGACAATCCGAATCAGGAGATCGTTTGCAGGTACCCAGACGGCGGCAATCCGACTTCCAGTAGACGCGGCCAACAAGATTGCGGTAGTCGGCAAGATCAAGGTCGGATGGGCGGTGTGCCCGCTGCGACTGGCTCCCCGAGTCACCAAGAAAATGGAGAGGTGTTTCAGGTGCATGGAATTTGGTCACCAGTCAAGACACTGTAAGGGTCCAGATAGGTCCAAACGGTGCTGGAACTGCGGCGAAAACGGACACGTTGCTCGAGACTGCACGAAGCAACCCAAGTGCATGCTGTGCAAGTCGGAGGAAGGAAATGGCCACCGGACGGGAGGCTATAAATGCCCGGCCTACAAAAAGGCGAAGGCAGGCCAACAATGATGCAGATAACGCAAATTAATCTGAATCATTGCGACATCGCACAGCAACTGTTGTGGCAGTCGACAACAGAGACGAAGTGCGATGTTGCGATCATCGCAGAGCCGTATCGGGTTCCTCCTGAGAACGGCAATTGGGTAGCGGATATAGCAGGACTGGCAGCTATACAAGTTATGGGCAGATTCCCTATAGAGGAAGTGGTGGAAAACTCTTACGAAGGTTTCGTGATCGCCAAAGTTAACGGTGTCTTCGTATGTAGCTGCTATGCGCCTCCAAGATGGACCGAGGAGCAATACAAATGGATGTTGGATGCACTCACTGACACGCTGGTAGGACGTAGGCCAGTAGTCATCGGCGGCGATTTCAACGCCTGGGCCGTTGAGTGGGGCAGCCGGCAAACCAATGCAAGAGGATATAGTCTACTTGAAGCTCTGGCGAAGCTGGACGTAAAGCTGTGCAATGTAGGAACAGTCAGCACATTCCGCAAAGACGGTCGTGAATCCATCATCGACATTACATTTTGTAGTCCATCGTTGATGGAAGACATGGACTGGAGGGTGAGTGAGGAGTACTCCCACAGCGACCACCAGGCGATCCTCTACAAGATAGGCCAGAGAGCTCCTACGTCCATACAGAGAACTAGAACTTATGAGCGGAAGTGGAAGACGAAGGACTTCGACAAGGAGACTTTTATCGAGGCACTTCGGCCAAATAGCGATGCGGCAAACCTCGACCCAGGGTGGTTGACGGAAGCGCTAGCAACGGCATGTGATGCAGCAATGCCGAGGAAGATTGAACCTAGGAACGCTAGACGCCCAGCGTACTGGTGGAATGCGACGCTCAGCACCCTTCGTGCGACTTGCCTCCGAGGTAGGAGACGAGTTCAGAGGGCAAGAACTGCGGCCGATAGAGAAGAGCGCAAGGTTGCGTTCCGTGAAGCTAGAGCTGCCTTCAAACGAGCTATCAAGCAGAGCAAGGCGAACTGTTACAAGGAGCTATGTCAGGAAGCCGACGCTAACCCCTGGGGAAATGCCTACCGCATCATAATGGCAAAGCTGAAGGGCCCAATGACGCCAGTCGAAATGTGCCCAG